>NC_053443.1:22685934-22985934 GCF_007990345.1 Gossypium hirsutum | reverse complement strand
AATTAAAATAATTAGTCATTATGAGATTTATAAGATTTGTTGATTGAGGAAATTAAATATATTTCTTCATGGATTATATTATAGTAAAGTTGTTATAACTTTAACGGAATTAGAATTTGGGTGAGAAAATTATTTATTTGACAAATCAATTTAGATAATTTTATTAACTAAATTAATTGATTAAATAATATTTATTTTAAGAAATAAAAAATAAATATTGGGTTGGATTAAATTATAAAGTCTTAGGTCAAAAGTTCAAGAAGCACATATAATTTGACCCAATACATGAGAGACCCACCTTAGCCCTTGTCTAAACACAAGGGGCGACAACCCTAGTAAAATTAAAAGGGGTGTGTTGCCCTTCACTCCTTTACTTGTAGTAGGAGTTGTATCTATTTAGTTAATATCATTTATCAATGACATAATCAACTAGAACTCTTATACATCTCTCTATAAATAAAGAGCATTGGTTGACCTAAAAACATACTGCACAACAAATCATTATTCTGCCAGAAAGTAGTAGAATTTTATTTACTAAGAATAAATTTTATTTTTAAGGAATTATGAGTTTTACCGGTTTATAGAGAGAACTTACTTTCCTACTGAAAGTAAATATATCATTTCTTTTTTGTGAATTGGTTCGTGTTGCTTGAGCCCACACTTGACGCAATTCGTGGTTAGAGGATAATGGAGAAGGTTGTAACACCCCTTACTCGTATTCAACTCCGGAATAGGGTATGAGGCATTACAAGAACACTTACACATGTAAACGTATTAAACCGAGTTACAAAATTTCATTCAAATTTAAACTCTTCAAATTTTTAACATGCTTTTATAATTCTTTATAACATATCCTCAAAATATTATATTCATAACAAATAGGGCCTACGAGACTCAACACTTACTCATGTAATTCAAAGCTCCATTTCCATTTTATTCAATTCACAATATTTCGTGTTCACAATTCAAATTAATTTCTCAATCCAATATATATATATTTCAATACCACACTCTCATACTATGAAACTTTATTTTTCCATATTAGCTTAAACGATTATCATCACATATCAAAGACAAATGTTCTTGACATTTCCATCACATAAACCGAATTAATCAATGCAACTCAATGATATAATCATCCATATATCATTATTATCAATGATATAATCATCACATATCAATTGCTTTTCAACACCGCAATAGTTCCTTCGATACCAATATGTATTTACCATTCAATTTAACATTTACCGATTATAATCGGGCATATGACCATTATACACAATTCTTTCCTACATTTTATTGTCCTCCTCCTCCTCTCCATTCCACATCCTTTATGTATAAAACATGCTTAAATAGCATTATACATAATTTCACTATTCACTTATATTTAAATTCAAAGCTGTCTATTTGAGTCATAGTCACTAAATCATTTTTATCTGAAGCTACAGAGCTCCAAACTAAGATCCGTTCATTTTCCCTGAAAATAGACTCATATTTCTTCTTATCATAAAATTTTCAGAATTTTTGACTTGGCCAATTAGTAAATTTTATTCTTTAAATTCACCCCTGTTTCACTGCTCAACATCACTGACCTCTCTTCACTAAAAATGAATTATCTCATTGTACAGAATTTGGATGATATTTATGTTTATTTCTTTTGAAAATAGACTCATTAAGGATTCTAAGCATATAAATTATAACTTATAATTATTTTTTTACAATTTTTAACTATTTTCCAAAGTTAGAATAGGGGATTCCAAAATCAATCCGACCCTGCCTCACTAAAATTCAAATATCTAAAACTGTGTAACTCTTTTTCTTTCCTTGTTTATTTCATATAAAAATAGACTCCTTAAGCTTTCATTTCATATCTTATTCACTCTCTAATTCAATTTCCACCATATTTGGTGATTTTTCAAAATCACACTATTGTTACTGTCTAAAACTGTTTTGTTGCACATTTTACTTTTTCATAATTTCATTACTTCTTTTCATCCTACTTAAGGGTCGATTAAATATCGAACCCAATATTCATCACGTAACCTTATTCGATTCACATATATTGTCACTTATCTAATTTCTCCGATGAACACTTCGGAATATTAACCGTTACACGATGGAATCAACACTTAGCAACCACCTTATAATCAATGATACGGGGAATCAGCACATAGCAACCCCTTTCACAGTCAAGGATACGGTGGAATCAGCACTTAGCAACCACCTTTATATTCAATGATGCGGGGAATCAGCACATAGCAACCCCTTTCACAGTCAATAATACGGTGGAATCAGCACTTAGCAACCACCTTTATATTCAATGATGCGGATTCACATAGTAGCATGCACATAGTACTACACTACACATGTGACCATCACTATCCGATACACGTAGTAGCCTGCACATAGTACTACACACGTGATCGAAGCTATCCGGTACGCATAGTATCCTGCACATAGTACTACACATGCGACCTATCATTTTGGTACACGTAGTAGCCTACGCATAGTACTACACACGTGATCGAAGCTATCCGATACGCATAGTAGCCTGCACATAGTACTACACATGCGACTTATCATTCTGGTACACGTAGTAACCTACACATAGTACTACAAACGTGACCATCACTTTCACTTTCACATAGTGGCCTACACACAGTCCATGCCACATATATGATCATTTCTGTCACTTCATTCGTATCCCTTTTTATTCCGAATGTTCAATCAGGAAATTTCTCACTTTTTCTCATTTTTTTTACTAATCAAAGTCAATTCATTGTCTTTCTTGACTTATAATAACACATTTAATTTATTTAACACTCACATTATTCAATCCAGTCCAAAAATCACATTTTGGCAAAATTACTTTTTTCCCCTTAAGTTTCACAAAATTACAATTTTGCCCCTAGACTCGGAAATTAAACTTTATCCCTTATTCTTATGTATTATGACATGATGAACATTTTTCCCTTCTATGGCAACACCAAATTCCCACTCTAACACTTACTTATGAACATTTAGTATTTTTATCGATTATGTCATTTTATTCATTTTCACTCAAAATCGATTAGCAAAAGTTGCTTAACATAATTTCTAGCTTCATATTCTACCATAAAACATCAAAATAAACACATTTCACATATGAGTATTTTTCCAAATATAAACCCTAGATTAAATTATTACTAGAATAAGCAAAATCAAGTTACCGGGACTCTAAAAACGTAAAGAACATTAAAATCGGGGCTTAGAATCACTTACTATGGAGCTTGGAAGCTTGAAAACCCTAACAATGGCTCCCCCCCTTGCTGATTTCGTCCCAATGAAGAAGATGAGCCCAATTTGCCATCTTTTTCCCTTTTAATTCATTTTAATTACTAGATTACTAAATTGCCCCTAACTTAAAAATTTCCTATTTCACTTATCTCATGCCCATTTTTGTCTACCAACTTAACCAATGGTATAATTACCATATAAGGACCTCCAATTTACAGTTTCATAACAATTGAACACCTCTAACATGTAGAGCTCAACTTTTGCACTTTTTACAATTTAGTCCTTTTGACTAAATTGAGTGCCCAAACGTCGAAATTTTCGAACGAAATTTACACAAAATCATTCCTTGAAATCGTAGACCATAAAAATATAAGAAAAATAAATTTTTCCTCGTCGGATTTGTGGTCCTGAAACCACTGTTCCGACTTGGCCCAAAATCGAGCTGTTACAAAGGTCGCTCAGTTGAAAGCCAGGATCGACTTGAGTCCACCTCACACAAAGCACAAGTATAATTTTGGTTAAATATCACAAAAAGGCTTAATTTAAAAAAAAAACCTTCCACCATAACTATAATAATCATTTTTTAAACCAATTTTTCCAACATTATGAGGGATTATTGAGTTGGTTATCCTTACTTGATATGCTACTAAGTTTTTTGTTCAAAAATGCCAAATAGGTTGATTGTTAATGCCAATTATAAGCTGCTAGCTTCAACACCAATTGTAACTTAAGGAAAAGTTAAGGAAATTATGGCATCAAATAACTTACCTTATTTAATGGTCATATTTTGAACAAATTGAATTAGTCCTTAAATTGTTGAATATTTAAGATTGTTAATAGCACATTTATAAAGACTTTGTACTCGAGAATCAAGTCAAGCAAGAATCATGATGAAACATTCAATTCAATTCAATCCAAGTTACTTTAAATAGAAAATTTGATATTCAAAAGAGTTGGATATTAAGAAGATATATGTAGTAGAATATTGAAAACCTTTTAAATGAGCTATTTTAGAGTAATATGCGATTATAATTTGTTGCAATTCAAGAAGATTTTTTACTTGTATATATTCTTAGATATGTAAATTGAGAGAAAATTATAATTGTTTAATTAGGAGTTGGCTTATTGAGTGCAAATATTGTAAGTAAACAATTTACACCTAAGCTTTTAAGAGGAAACTCTTAGAGGAAAAGTTAATTAGTTCAAGTATAGGAGTGAGATTGCTACTTGATGAGTGAATGAAACTTGTAGATTATAGTGGATCAACTCTTTGGATAAGGTCTCACAGACGTAGAAAATTTTCAAACTACATAAACAATTTTCCGGTATCCATATCTATTTTTCTACTAGTAGTCACTACGTCCATTTACAAATAAACAAAGTTGAGAAACAAAAAATAAAAAATCTTTAAGCTTTTGTTATTTAATTTAATAGAGATTAAATCATATTCATTAATTTGGTTACTTGATGAACTTATCGAATTAAAGATTGATCACTATAAATTACTCTTTCCGAGTACAAAAAAAAACATCAATCATTCAAGATTTGTGAAACAAAGAAACAAAAATCAAGAAAAAGAATAATTACTTTCTTGTGATCTTCATCAAATCCAAGGTTAACTCTAATTTTTTATATTCGTAAAAATAATATAATCATGAAAATTCTAGAATTATTGATTATAGGGTAAAATATAAAATTAGTACCTAAACAAGTCCACTTTTTTCATATTGGTACTTAAGGTTTTTTTTTTGTCCTAGATTGGTATTCGACCTTTTTTCCGTCAACTAAACCGGCACCTTAGTCTAACATCGTTAAGTTTAGGATAGGTGGAAAAATAAGATTGTGACACTTGGCATAAATGACGTCATGATGAGATCATAATCTATTTTTTTAAAAAAAACTTTTTTTCTTTTGACTTTTCTCCCTCCAAATTTCTTCTTCTTCTTCTTTTTCTTCTTCTTCTTCTTCCCTCAGTCTAGATATCTCTTTCTTGTTTGAAAATGACAGCCAACAATCTTTTGTTTGCTTAAAAGAATCGAAATTTTTTACGTATCCTTCAGTCTTTCTCAAGTATTTCTTCAATGGTAGATTTGGATATTAAATCATGCATTTCATTAAAAAGAAGCAATCTAAACTATAACTAATAGAGAGAAATATGAAACATAAAAACTGGCTTTTGAAGGAAGGTTTCTAAGAAGTGCTTCAAGTCAATCAATTTTCATCCCAACATCTAAAAGCTTGGAACGAGCGGCAATGTCTATAACGCAATTTCCATGGTCATGTAGTGATAGGTTCTTGTTGTTTACTCTATTTTCTATATCTTCCACCAACTTTAATGCTTCTTCAGCTTCCCTTATCCATGCATCCACCATTAAAGCTTGTAACAACCCTAACCCTTATCTGTCGCCGGAACAGGGTTACGGAGCATTACCGAATTTTACAGACCAATTACGAACACTTTATATCATTTAATACACATATTAGAAACCAATCACAATTCACTCACATTATCCCATATATGAGCCCTCGAGGCCCAAAATATGTATTAGAAATAAGTCGAGACTAAACCGAAAAATCAAAAAAAATTTCTCAAAATTTCAAAATTTTGCCTAGGTGCAGGGCACACACGTCCGTGTGGCCAAGCTGTGTGGTTCACACGGCTAAGAGACACTCCCGTGTTTTAGGCAGTGTGGGCATTTGATATGAGGCACTTAGTCGTGTCCTAGTCCGTGTCCATACCCGTGTAACTCTCTAACTTGGATCACACGGCCAAGCCACAAGCCCATGTGCTAGGCTATGTGAAAGGTGCAGGGGTCACACGGCCAAGTAACACACCCGTGTGCTTGGATGCGTGCAAAAAACCTGGGCATTCTATTTCAAAATTTTAAGATGTAGGGGACACATGGCCAGACCACACGCCCATGTGCCAGGCCGTGTGTCACACCCGTCTGAGGCACATGCCTGTGTCTCTGCTCGTGTGGACGAAAATAGGCTATTTTAAGGCCACATTTCTCACCCAATCTTGCTATCAACCTAGGAACAACCATTTCCACACTTACAAATCACAACAAGTCCTTCAATTCAGGCCAAAACCAAGTTTTATACATAACATACCATCTCATATACTCAAATATCCAAACTTACCAAATTATCCATGTACACATATATGCATATTTTACAAAATTTACTAACTCCATCCATGCCTTAATATGTTTTTTGATTAACCATCATTAATTCATTTTAAACACACTTCATGCAAGATTAATCCATACGTATATAAGGTGATTGGAAATATAAACAAAGTGTAACTCATAATATTTATACAAACCAACTTTACTTAAAATTATTCCAAACCCTATACATGCCATATAAACCAAAGTATTCATTGCAAAATCTACCGGATTAAGTTGGATAGTATGGCTCGATGTGTTGATCCAATCTCTCGACTTCACGATAATCTACAAGAACTTTAAACAACACAAGTAAGCTTAATGAAGCTTAGTAAGTTCAATAGGTTAAACATAGATCTTACCGAACTTAATATAATAAATTAAATAGTAAATAAATCATATATTCTCCCTGTCAAACACCACATAAATCGATGAAAACACTTCCTTCAAATCAATAACAATAATAAATGATAAATCTTACCAAATCTTACCGAAGGTTGCATAGAAGCACAAAAGTGCTAAATAGAAACCCATAAGGGTTAAACGAAAGCTCATAGGAGTTGAATGGAAACCCTTAACGGTTGAAATGAAGCTCAAAAGAGCTAAAGAAAAACCCATTAGGGTTAAACGGAAACTCATATGAGTTAACAGAAGCTCGTGAGAGCTAAACGGAAAGTAAACATGAAAATTTGCAACAAGTGTTGAACCTCGGTTTACTTGGGTATTTTGCCGTCAATTCATCCTTTTCATTTACCGTCAATTCATCCTTTGCCATAGAACGATTATATTCAATCTCGCGTTCCACTCGCTTTAAACATTCAATTCAATTTCATAATTTAACAATAATTTTATTTTCAACAATAAAAATTAATAAATACATACTACCATTCATAAATTTAATAAATAAATATTAAATTTTAACCATATGACCTTACTTGAATTAAATTGTATGATTTGTAGTAGTTTAGGGACTATTCTGCTAATTTCCCTTTTTCATGATTATCTACAAGCTCATGATCTAAAATATAAAATTATTCATTCATTAACATATATTTTAGTTTCAATTCACTTCACCATTAATACCCCTCAATTTTTAAAATTACACAATTACCCTAATTTTTACAACTTTTGCAATTTAGTCCCTTACTAATTAGTCAATCAAATGAACTAATTTTTCTCAATTGATAATTTATTTAAATATTTCAAGCTATCATACAACCCTTGATCAACATAATTTAATACCAAACCCTAATATTTAATCTTTTCACCATTTGGTCCTAAAATTAATATCTATCAAATTCACTTTATAAAATCATCATATAACAAAATTAATGCTCTAAATCCATGTTAATTCATCATAAACATTTAGTATCCATCAATGATAACTTTCAAAATTACCCATAAAAAAATTTAATGAAATAGATAGTTGGACCTAATTGTAGAAGTCTTAAAAACACAAAAATTTCAAGAATTGAACTCACATCAAGTAAAAATATGAAAAACCAGCTTTAGGAACTCTCTTATGGCTGTTTTTGGCCGAATGTTGATAAAAAATTGTCTAGAATTCAATTTGGTCATGTGTTTTATTTTTAATTTCAACTAATTTATCATTTTGCCCTTAGTTCACACTACTTCATTATATATTTTCTACACTCATGCCGTCTAGCCTTCTCATTTTAGGCTTATTTACCCTTCAAGTCCTCCCTCATTTAAAATTTATTCAATTTAATCACTATTTCTTTAATTAGAAAAGTTTACACCTTTTTCAATTTAGTCCTTTTTATTTAATTATCAAAACGTTAAAATTTTTCTAAAGAAACTTTAATACTACCTCTTTTATAAAATATTTACGGCTCAGTTTAGGTCTCGATACCTTGTTTTCAAAACCAATTAACCTAAATCCTTATAACACACAAATTATTCATTCAAAAATTCTCCTAAAATCATATTTGACTCGTGAATACTAAATAAAAAAATTACGAGCTCACTTGTCGGATTTGGTGGTCTCGAACCTCTATTTCCAACATCACTGAAAATCAGGTTGTTACAACACTCCCCTATTTAGGAAATTTCGTCCTCGAAATTTATTACCTGAGAATAGATTTAGATATTGTGATCTCATCGATTCTTCTGTTTACCAAGTAGCTTCCTCTGAACCGATAAGCCACAAGGTCAATTCTTTCGACAATCTCATACAGTCCGATAAATCTTGGGCTTAGTTTTCCTTTCCTACCGAATTGTAACACTTTCTTCCAAGGAGAGACTTTTAAAAACGTTCGATCACCAACTGCAAATTCTATATCTCTTCTTTCCAAGTCTGCATATGATTTTTGATTGTCAGAAGCAGCATTCAAACTGTCTCGGATGATTCAAAATTTTTCTTCAATTTCTCAGATCAAGTCGACTCCAACTAACTTGGATTCACTCAATTCAGACCAATACAACGGAGTCTTACATTTCCTCCCATAAAGAGCTTCAAATGGTACCATTTTGATACTAGATCGATAACTGTTATTATATGCAAATTCAACCAACGGTAAGTATTTTTCTCAGCTACCTCCAAACTAAAGTATACAACATATCAACATATCTTCCAGAATCTGAATCACTCGTTCTAATTGCTCGTTAGTCTGTGGATGAAATGTTGTGCTGAAATTTAACCTAGTGCCCAGAGCTTATTGTAGTTTACTCCAAAATCTCTATGTGAATCTCAGATCTCGATCAGAAATAATAGATATCGGAACCCCGTGTAACCTCACTATCTTTACTATATACAATTCCGCTAACTTCTCAAGTGAAAAGTCTGTTCTGACTGGGATAAAATGTGCCGACTTAGTCAATCTATCAACAATCACCCATATCGAATCTTTCTTTATTGGAGTCATAGGCAAACTGGAAACAAAATCCATCGTGATATGCTCCCACTTTCATTCAGGAACCATAACAGGTTGTAGTAAACCCTTAGCTACGAACTCAAAAATTTCTCATTTCATACCCGGCCACCAATACATTTGTTTCAAATCACAATACATCTTTGTACTACCGGGATGAATAGAATATGTGCTATTGTGAGCTATGGAAAGAATATCATTTCTCAAATTTGAATTATTCGGAACACAAATACAATTGCGATAACATAACATACCACTATCATAGATGCTATATTCTGAACTCAACTTGTCCAGAATCGTCTATCGTTTTAACACCAATTTCGAATCTTCATATTGCAATTACCGAATTTGTTGAAGAAAAAGAGGTTTCGTTCTCAACTTTGCCAATACAGGACCATCCCCATTAAGAGTTAATTGAGTGTTCAACACTCGAAGTGCAAATAATGATGACTTCCGGCTAAGTGCATCTGCAACCACATTAGCTTTTCCCGGATTGTAATCAATAACCAGATCATAATCTTTCAAAAACACCAACCATCGTCTCTGTGTCAAATTCAGCTCTTTCTGAGTCATCAAATACTTCAAACTTTTATGATCCATAAACACATAACATTTCTCGCCATATAAATAATGTCTTCAAATCTTTAAAGCAAATAAAATTACTCCCAACTCAAGATCATGTGTAGGACAATTTTTCTCGTGTGGCTTTAATTATCGAGAAGCATAGGCCACTACTTTTCTTGATTGTATCAATACACAACCCAATCCATTTAGAGACGCATCACTACAAACAACATACGGTGCACCCAGTTCTGGTTGAGTTAAGACCGGAGCTTCTGTCAACATCTTTTTCAACTAATCAAAACTCCATTGACACTCATCAGACCAAATAATTTCAACATTTTTTTACAATAATCGAGTCAATTCTGAAGCAATCATCGAAAAGTTCTTGACAAAACATCGATAATAACCTGCTAGACCCAAAAAACTTCGCACTTCTAAAACATTCTTCATAATTTTCCAATTTACCACTGCAGATATTTTGCTCGGATAAACTCGAATCCCATTGGCTGATACAAAGCGACCCAAAAATCCAACCTCGTGAAGCCAGAATTCACATTTGCTAAACTTTGTGTACAACTACTTTTCTCTCAAAGTCTGTAGCACAATTCTGCCTTGGAATAGATCAGTATATCATCGATAAACACAACCACAAATCTATCCAAATAAGGTTGAAAAATCTGATTCATCAAATCCATGAAAACAACAAGTTCATTAGTCAAGCCGAATACCATTACCAAAAACTCATAATGACCATACCGAGTTCTAAAAGCGGTCTTCAGCACATCACACTCTTTAACTTTCAACTGATAATACCCAGATCTGAGGTCTATCTTTGAAAACACTGCAGCACCTTTCAGTTGGCCAGACAAGTCGTCGATATGGGGCAAAGGATATTTATTTTTAATCGTAACATTGTTCAACTGTCTATAATCTATACACAGTCTCAAAGAACCATATTTCTTTTTGACAAATAATACAGGTGCACCCCAAGGAGACTTGCTCGGCCTGATGAATCCTTGAAAACTCTTGCAATTGTGCCTTTAGTTCTTTTAACTCAGCTAGTTCCATACGGTATGGTGTTACTGATATTGGAGTTGTTTTCGAAACAACATCAATCACAAATTCAACTTCACGATCAGGTGGTAAACCCAAAATTCCTTAGGAAATACATCAACAAACTCATTAACAACCGGTAGCTGTTCTAGCTTTGATTCAAAATCCTGAGTATCAAGAATGTAGGCTAGAAATGCTTCATTACTTTTACGCAACAGACTTTAAGCAAAAAAAAAAGCTAAAATAATTCTAACAATATCTTTTGGATTCTAAGACTCAACTGAAATTACTTCCATTGTCTGACATTTCAGATCAATCTGTTTCTCTCTACAATTTACTACAGAATCATGATTCATTAACTAATCCATTCCAAGAATAACATCAAATTCCCGAAATGGTAGTAACATTAAATCAGTAGGGAATTCACAGCTTTTCATTTTCAATGAACAGTCATGATACACTAAATTAACTATTACACTTTGGCATATGGATTGGTGACTTGAATATCATAACTGGTAGGTTCAACAGACAATTTCTTTTCTGTTACTAATGCAGTGCGAATATAAAAAAGTATGGACCCAAGGTCAATCAATGCATATACAGTAACGTCAAAAAGATAGAATGTACCAGCAATCACATCTAGAGCTGTAGCTTCTTCTCTCGCTCGGATGGCGTAAATATGTACAGGTGCCCTCGCCTCTGACTGGGCAGCAGAATCTTTCATACTCGAACGAGCTATTCCAGTAACACTGGTTTGGCCTGAACGTCTACTTCTCTGGGAAGTGGCTAACTATTTCTTTTTCTACTATTCCTATTATTTTTGTAATTGAGGACAGTTTCAGTTAAAATGGCCAGTGGCTCCACATTTGTAACAAGCCCCCGATTTACTTTTAAATTCACAAATTGAGCTAATAGAACCCAACTTTCACACTTTACGCGATTTAGACTTGTTTCAAAAATTGATCATATAAACGGTAAAATTTCGTAACGAAATTTTTATACAATAATACTATCATGCTTTAAATATTAAAATAATATTAAAATAAATTTTTTGACTTTATATTTGTGGTCTCGAAACTACTATTCTGATTTCATTGAAAACGGGTCGTTACAACTCTCCCCTCTTAGGAATTTTCCTCCCCAAAAATCTTACAAGAAAATAGGTTAATGTATTGTTTTATCATAGTTTCCTCGGGTTCCCAAGTAGCCTTCTCAATACCTTGACGATGCCAAAGAAATTTCACTAAGACTATTCTTTTGTTTCTTAACACTTTGATCTCTTGAGTTAAGATTCTGATCGGTTCTTCGTTATACGACATGTCAAGCTGAATCTTAACCTCGATCGGAGAAATTATGTGCGAAGGATATGACCGGTACCGTCGTAACATGGATACATGAAACACATTATGATTCTTTTCCACCTCTAACGGTAATTCAAGTCGATAAGCCACTGGCCCAATTCTCTAGATAATATCGTATGGTCTGATAAATCGCAAACTCAACTTTCCTTTGTGTCCAAATCGGAGAATTCTTTTTCAGGGCGATAGTTTCAGAAATACTTTATCACTGATCTGGAGTTCAATTTCTTCACGTTTCAAATCTGCATACGATTTCTGTCGATCTGAAGCTACTTTAAATCTGTAACGAATCACTTTCTCTTTCTCTTCGGTCTCTCGGATCAAATCAACCCCGTGTATCTTTTCTCACCAAGCTTAGTCCTGTATAATGGAGTTCGAAATTTATGACCATATAAAGCTTCATACGGTGCCATCTTTATGCTCGACTGAAAACTATTATTAAATGTGAATTCAACCAACGGTAAATATTTTTCCCAATTACCTCCGAACTCTAAAACATAGCATCAAAGCATATCTTCGAGAATCTAAATCACTCTCTCAGACTGACCATCGGTTTGAGGGTGAAATGCAGTTGTAAAATGCAACCGCGTACCCAAAGCCTCTTGTAACTTCTTCCAAAATCGTGATGTAAATCACGGATCTTTATCCAAAATAATAGAGACTGACACTCTGTGTAATCTGACGATTTCAGAAATATACAACTCAGCTAAACTGTCAAGTGAGAAGTCTGTACGTACTGGAATAAAATGTGCACACTTCATCCACCGATCAACAACAACCCAAATAGCATCTTTCTTTTTCGGAAATAGGGGTAACCCCGATACAAAATCCATCGTAACTCTATCCCATTTCCACTCCGGTATCATTACTGGCTGTAACAGTCCTGAAGGCACTTGATATTTGGCTTTAACCTGTTGGCAAATCAAACATCTGGACACAAAGTCAGAAATGTTGCGTTTAATACCTAACCACCAGTACATTTGTCTCAAATCACTGTACATCTTTTTACTCCCTGGGTGAACAGACAAGCTACCACTGTGAGCTTCGTGCAAAATTTGTTATCTAAGTTCTATATTCTTCGGCACACAAACTTTACCTCGGAACAACAAACAACCATCGAGTCTGACCTGAAATTCAGAATCAGAAGTCTACTTACACAGTACTCTTTTAGCTTACAATTCATTATCACATTTCTGAGCTTCGAAAATTTGCTAAAGAAATAACTGTTTAGCTTTTAACTCAGGTAAAATCGAACCTTCATCAGACAAAGTTAATCGCGTATTCATCACTCGCAAAACAAACAAAGATTTTCTACTTAAAGCATCCGGAACTACATTGGATTTCCCTGGATGATAATCAATCACTAACTCATAATCTTTCAACAGTTCGAGCCATCTTTGCTGTCTTAAATTCAGATCTTTCTATGACATCAAATACTTTAAACTATTGTGATTGGTAAATATGTGAGATTTTTCACTGAACAACTGTGTCACCAAAATTTTCAATGCAAACACAATAGTGGCTAATTCCAAGTCGTATGTCGGATAATTCTTCTCGTGCGTCTTTAACTGCCTGGAAGCATAAGCTATCACTTTGCATTATTGCATTAAAACACATCCCAAACCGTTCAATGACACATCACTAAAAATCACAAATTCTTTACCCAACTCAGGCTAAACCAAAATTGGTGCTTCAGTTAACAATGCTTTCAACTGATTAAAACTCTGTTGGCATTTCTCAGACCACTCAAAATTTACATCTTTCTGCAATAACCAAGTCATTGGTATAGCTCTCATTGAGAACCCTTTTACAAATCTTCGATAATAGCCCGCTAATCCCAAAAAGCTTCTGACCTCAGATATGTTTCTTGGTGGTTTCCAGTTAACAACTGCTGAAATCTTGCTTGGGTTTATTTTGATGCCTTTCGCCGAAATGATGTGTCCCAAAAATCCAACTTCTCGGAGCCAAAACTCGCATTTGTTAAATTTAGCAAATAGTTTTTTATCTCTCAAAGTTTGTAATACAATTCTCAAATGCTCGGCATGTTAAGACTCATCACGGGAATAAATCAAAATATCATCAATGAATACAACGATGAATCTATCTCAATACGGTTTGAAAATTCTCTTCATCAAATCCATAAAGACTATAAGGGCGCTAGTTAACCCAAATGGCATAATAAGAAATTTATAGTACCCGTACCTGGTTCTAAATGCAGTTTTCGGCACATTCGAATCTTTAACCCGCAACTGATAATAACTAGACCGCAAATAAATATTTGAAAACACTGTTGCACCTTTCAACTGATCAAACAAATCATCAATTCGCGATAATGGATACTTATTCTTAATCGTAACCTTGTTAAGCTGTCGATAATCGATACACACTCTCATTGATCCATCTTTCTTCTTTACAAACAAAACTGGTGTACCCTAGGACGAAAAACTTGGTCGTGCAAAACCTCTATCTGTTAACTCTTGCAACTGAGCTTTTAACTCTTTCAACTCTGTAGGAGCCATTCTGTACGGAGCTATCAATATCGGTGATGTTCTCGATACTAACTCAGTAGAAAATTCAACCTCTTTGATCTGTGGCAACCTGGGTAATTCTTCTGGAAACACATCTGAATATTCACAAACCACTGGTACTGATTCAATCTTCGATTCAAACACTTTTGTATCCAGTGTGCTAACATAGCCGATATCACCCTTTCTCACATAATTTTGTGCTAACATAGCCGATATCACAATACGCAACCCACTCGAATCATCGAATTCAATACGAGTTTTACCGTTCTGACATTTTAATACAATAAGTTTTCATCTACAGTTTACAATAGCATCATGCAAAGTCAGCCAATCCAAGCCCAAAATCACATCAAATTCATCAAACGGTAAAAACATCAAATCGGCCGGATAACTACAACCCCAAGTCATCAAAGGACAATTTTTGCAGACTTTATCAATTAGGACATACTGACCTAAGGGGTTTGACACTTTAACCATGAATTTAGTGGATTCAACTGGTAAACTCTTACTAGACACTAAATTCATACACTGAATTTAGGGCAATCTCTAAGGTAGTGGTCGAAGGAACCACACTTGAAACATGCTCCATTCTTAACTCGACATTCACCATAATATGGTCTGTTGCAGTGTTTGCACTCGAGTCTAGCATTTCTAACACTACCAACACTCGCTACGGATGTAGCCTGGGGTTTAGGACTGGAGTGTCACGTATCTCTATTAGTATACCCCGCAGAAACAGTAAGATGGTAATGATATTCTTTAGATTTTTCGATGCTGACTGATGAAACTTTCCCGTAAATCTCTTTCTGGAATCTCTAGCTTCAAATTCAATTTTTCTCTTTTCTTTGCTAAGCTCTTCGGCTTTGTGTGCTATATCAACTAACAGAACGAACTCTTTCAGTTCAAGTATTCCAACTAAAAACTTAATGTCTTCATTCAACCCATCTTCAAAATGTTTACACATAACACTTCAGTTGGAATGCACTCCCGGGCATACTTGCTAAACTGGACGAATTCTCTTTCATACTCAGCTATAGTCATACGACTCTGTTTCAGTTCTAAAAATTCTTTACCCTTTTGATCAAGAAATCGTTGACTGATATATTTCTTACGAAATTAAGATTAGAAGAATTCTCAAGTGATCCTCTCTCTCGGCAGTACAAAAATCAAAGTATTCCACCACTAGTAAATTGAACCTTTCAGAAGAGACACAGTACATTTAATACATTCGGTTGGCGTACAAGACAATTTACCGAAGACCCGGATCACATTCTCTAACCAAAACTTAGATCTCTTCAGATCATCATTAACGGTAGCTCTAAACTCTTCGGCCCCATATTTTCAAGTTTTATCAACAAGCGATTTCCTCAAGTGTACGGGTTCTAAAATTTGAGGAGCTACGGGGACCGATTATAAAAAAGGTGGGGGTGAAGGTTGTTGAGCAGTCGGATTAGTTCAGACAAATTCAGTGAACCACTCGTTCATATTTGGAAGAAGGCTTCCTTAGCCTCTCCTCCACGACCCTCAGATATGGGTCTTGACCCAGATGATGCTGCTCCGTAAACGGAGGCTGGCGCGTTACTTTCTACATCATCAGATTTTGCTTGGTTGGAATCCATTACTATATGAAATCATGATTTAAACTGTTAGGGGACATCACACTATCATAGGTTATAAAATGACATGTATAGCTAGACTCACATATGCTATGTTAGTCCGAGAATCAACTAAACTGTAGCTCTGATACCAATAAAATTGTAACACCCCTAACCTGTATCCGACACCGAAACAGGGTTATGAAGCATTACCGACTTATAACTCAATCAATCAAACATTTCATGTAAATTTCTCACTCAATTCAAAAACCATTCATAAACATTCACATGGTCTCAAATACGAGCCTTCGAGGCCCAAAATATACATTAAAAGTGGTTTGAAACTAAACCGAGTACTCAATAAATTTCTAAAAAAATATTACAATTTTTTAAAGTACAGGGACACACGCCCGTGTGGCCAGGCCGTGTGAGAGGCACGCCCATGTCTTAGGCCATGTGGTCATTCAAAATAGGAATACACGGTCGTATCCCAGCCCGTATCCAACCCCGTGTAACTCATTGACTTGGGTCACATGGCCAACCCATACGCTCGTGTGCCAGGCCGTGTACCCTTTAAAATGGCCTCATACACCTGTGTGCCAAGCCGTGTGCTAGGCCGTGCGAAAACTGGAAGGTATACTAACTTGTGCCACATGGCCAAGCTACACGCCCGTGTGTTAGGCCGTGTGATGCTACTGACTTGATTTCTATAGAAGTATCAAGGGACACACGACCGTGTCACCTGGCCGTGTGTCACACACGGCTGAGACACACGCCCGTGTCTCTGCCTTTGTGAACAAAAATAGGTCATTTTTCAAGCCGCATTTCTCACCCAAATAAGTACCAACCTTGACACCACAATGTGCACACATACATAATCAAGTTTATAACATGTAATATCCATACATACAATATGATATCTATAAGCACATCAATTGACCACTTTAAAACATGTCAAATATACTTCCAAAATATACCTAAATGGTCAAACTCATATATGAGACATTGTGGCTAACTTAGCATGCATACCACATTTCCATTTCAACCATTTGGTATCCCAAATACCAATTCACAAACAAGGCATTCACATAGCAATTATACCTCACATATCATAAGGTCATTTGCACCTATTTACATTTCAAAACATATACAATTTTCAAGCCAACTCAAATGGCTAAATACACAACAAAACTTATAGGCTATAATTAGCCAAAATGACCTATACATGCTATTTAACCAAAATATATAAGTCCAAAGTACCAAAATAAGCGTTTGATAGTGTGATCGGTCTCCGACAACTTCAAACTGAACGAGCTTCTGAATCACTGTAAAATACGGGAAAATAAACAGAGTAAACAATTAAGCTTAGTAAGTTCGTATAATACAGAATTAAACTTACCATTTAACCACAAATTTAGGTAAGTAACTCAAAGCATAACACAATTCAATTTGGTCAAAGCCTATCACATAACCATTAACCATGTTAGCCATGTATTCATATAAAATCGAGAAACATATATGAATTCAACAATTATTAAATTTTCATGTGCATGTAGCATCTATATCGTATATTCGTATATCATATATAACCATTTCCATGTAATTACCTGTACTAGTTCATATTGAACTTGAATAATCTCGTAATAATACTATGCCCGTTAAATCACTTAGAATATCGTTAGAGACGCGGGTAGTACACGCGAGGCGTACTGAACTGTAAGTTCGTCAATTTCTGTACATGTATGCTCTTACGACCCATAATCGGTAAGCTCTTCCGAGTTAAAATACGATAAGCTCATACGAGCTGAGAATCGGAAAGCTCTTACGAGCTATAAATCGGTAAGCTCATACGAGCTGTGGTGAGTCCGCAACACATGCAAAATCTCAACCAAAATTGGTAACCCTAATGATATGTCATTTGTATCCTACGAATTTCTAAAGTTCAAACGGGGCTCGGTATTCTTCATACTTCATCGATTATACCTTCGATAATTATACATTGAAATTACACAATTCACATACATATATTTCAATTAAAGTATGTAAATACACAATTTAATTACATGAACTTACCTCAAACTCATACTACGGAAAACGATCGTTTATTTGATAACTTTATCCATTCCCCGATCTAATTCTGAACGTGGCTTTTCTTGATCTATATAATAAAATTTAACCACTTTAACCTATATTCTATTCTATTCAATCCAAAATTCACGTTTTGGAAAAATTACTATTTTGCCCATATACTTTTACCTTTTATACAATTTAGTCCCTAGGCTCGTAAAATTAAATTCATGCAATTTCTTCCACAAAAAAGCCTAGCCAAATTATATATGTGCTTATAGAAGCCCATAAATTTCATAATTTCACACATTTAACACATAATTTTCATATTACTCAATTTAATCCCTATTTGACAATTTCAACAAAACTCACTTAACAAAAGTTGTTTATTTAACAACCAAGATTCATTTTCTTCCATTAAAATTCAAGACTAATTAAAATGTTCTCATAACCCTATACTTTCAATCATATTTCAAATGAGTCTCCTATTTAGTTAGCTTAAGCTACAACGATCCAGAAAACATAAGAATTAACAAAAACGGGACCAATGATCACTTACATGCAAGGGATTTTCTTTGTCAAAATTTCAAACTCTCATATGGCCATTATTTGCTGTAATTTTTGGTGCATGAAATAATGAAAGAGATGACTATTTGTGTTTTATTTAATTTTTATCTTTAATTAACTAATTACCTTTTTACCTTACCTAACTTTAAAATTTTCATAAATACCATGCCATGCACATCCACTAACTCAATTAGTGGTCTAATTATCAAGTAAGGACCTCCACTTTAAATTTATATAGCTATTTAACATATTTATCTAATAGAACCCAACTTTCACACTTTACGCGATTTAGTCCTTTTTCACAAATTGAGCATACAAACGGTAAAGTTTCTTAACAAAATTTTTATACAATAATACTATCATGCTGTAGATATTAAAATAATATTAAAATAAATTTTTTTACTTCAGATTTGTGGTCCCAAAAACACTATTTAGATTTCACTAAAAACGGGCCATTACAAAAATATTCAAAAATAAATCAATGCATGTGCCAGTCAATATCAGTGCCACATGGTGGTGGTTGATGGTTACGCTCTGGATTCCTTCTTAGTTCAGCCTTCGGACGGGGTTGTGGTTGTTCAGGATCAACTTCTGGTTGTGGGTATTGGGAAGATAGAACAAAGATTGCAGAGGTGTTTGCATCACCCACAGTGAATAAGCATAACCGAATTGAACCCCATAAGGCGATGGGGATTGGAAATGAGTTGAGCTCCCCGATGGTGCCTCGTGCGGTCCCTCCTGTGACAATGGCCTACATATTGTCGGTTGACTCGGAGTCATCGGGAAATGAGATGCAACGGGCCATACATTCCAACCTGGCATAAGAGTGGAAAAAGGATATACATAAGGGTTAGGATACGTACCTTGCATAATCTGAAGGGGATATAATGTGGGCATCGTCGCTTGCTCCGTTGGGGCCAGTGTTTGCGTGGGAAGTGTTGATGGCCCCACCTCGCCATCCATTTTCCTTGGATTTAAAGGGCCTTGTTGTTCCCTTTCGACACGGATTTGCTGACACCTCTCATCTTCCGAGAGCAAATATGATTTGCCATGGATCCTAAACCAGGACATGTAATTCGTATCATTCACTAACTCTGAAATGATAATTGGTTCATGAGTAGGTTTATTATCGTACCGATTTTTCTATATTTCAATATATTCAGAGTGAAAGAGTGGCCAATGCGTATCTGATCACCGTAAGTTAATTTTGTGCTCATCATCGAACACCTCAGGTGCCACAGGAATCGTTTGTCTAAATTCGAATTGCCGCAACACTTTATTCGTCTAGTGTATCTTGACAGTAGCATAGCTGACCAATGGGACCCTAACATGCCAGATGTTCAGGTTCTGTAAGAATTCATACGAAATTACTGCCCAAATTGTCAGATCCTCGTTGGTATCCATTGAAACTATATGAACGTGATAAAATATTAGTTATATACATAATACTAAATACTAAATACTAAATACTAAATACGAAATCGACTATGTTATGTATATATAGTTCAGAATGAAATAAATACTTACATACGCTTTCGACCGTTGGTTTAATAAAAGTTGTATATCTTCAAGAACGGTAGGTATTCCCCCATAACTCAGCGAATGGTTCCACGTATTTAAATAAAATTTTAGCATAATATTTTATTTTAAATCTATTTAATAATTTAAAATCTAATATAAATTTTACATTGTTACAAGTGGGAATGTATACAGGTGGTCTACTCGAGGATATAAAAATGGAAAGTGAATTTGAGCCCATGATTGTAGTAGTGATAGGCAACCCCCGATTTTTATTTTATTTGGCTGCATTGCTCGACACATCTCTCGGTACAATATCGCCAACATGGTAAACCCTCAACTGAGTTCGCCAGCTACTCTAAAATTGATGAGTTTCAGTAGCCACCTCAAATGTACGAGGTTTTGTAACTTGGTCAGCATTAGATAACCTCCGAAGATCTGAAAGATGTATGCCTGAACATATTATACTCTTTGTATTTCATTCAAATCATCCTCTAGCACCAGGAATGTCAATCGTAACAAGCCCATATCGATCCAACCTCCGTAAATAATATCCGGAATCGCACTCAAAAGATCGTAACATATGGCTCTCTAATCAACAGATTGAGCGAACCTAGTGAGTATGGACCCATCCACTGATAACCCTGATTGTAATTGCATGTCCTCCAAAGTGATGGTACATTCCCCTCGTGGAAGATGAAATGTGTGTGTCTCAAGTCTCCACCTCTCCACAAACAAGCTGATGAGTTTCTGGTCCAACTTGCACCCCCGACCTATATTGGCCATGTGCCAAAAACTCGCTTCCCTCAAGTAATTTTCAATCAACGGTGATGGAGGACCAGGTAGATTACGAATAAAATATTGTAACACTCGATCTACCGACTATTATAAAAAATTATAAAAATATTAATTAAATTATAAAAATTAAATAATATTTAAAAAATAAAATTAACCCTTACCATTTGTATTTGGTTAATAGAGATATGTTTATCATTGAGACGAATTAATTGTCCGGTCATTCCTAACATGATCAAATTTCTTAGAAATTATAAAAAAAATACTAATTTAGACAAAAATAAAAAAATTTAGAGAGCTTTGAGAGCTTTTTGAGAAATTTAGAGGGCAAATTACACATAAAGCCCTATTTTTTTAAAATTTACCGAAATGGGTCTGCTACTTTATTATTTGCCGGAATGGGCCATTTTCCTCGAAATCACGTCCACGTCAGCGCGATGTCAGGAGATGTGTCAGCAAATCGCGTCCACATCAGCGCGATTACTTACGTGGCAACAAATCGCGTCCACGTAAGCGCGAATTGCTGACGTGGAAACAATAATTCATGAACAGTTTATGTTTTTTAGCTTGGAAAACTTTGAAAGGCCATAACTTTTGGCTCGGTTGTCCGATTGAGACGATTTTTTTTATTTTGAATAACTTTTCGAGATCTACGCGCTGACAAACAGCTGAAGGCGGTTTGCCACAGTTTTCGTCGAAAAAAATCCTTTTTTGCCCCTAAATTTTGATTTTTTCGGTTTAAAATTGAATTTTGAAACATTCAAATTATTATTTTCCTTATTTATTTGAAGTAAACACCGGATTTTTTTACAGAATTGTTGTATTATTTTTTTTGATTTGACACGTGTATGGAATAGGTCCGATAAATCATTAGAACGTAAGTAATATAATTAAGATAATAACAGTGTTTTTATAAAATGTCAATTAATTAGTTTAGTTTAGTTGGTTTAGATGCTTGCTCTTTTCCCTTAGTACCTTGGTTCGAATCTTCTTGCCAATAAATTTGAATCTTTTTTGTACTTGTTGCATTTATTTTTTTAATCAATTAACTCTTCAATATTACATTAATATATATTATTAGTACAATAGTATAGACGGATTGACAATTTGAGCTACAATATTATGAATATTAACTACAATACATAATTTGAGCTACATATTATAGTAATACATTAATATGTATTATTAAGGGTAAAATACCAAAAAAGGGGGGCAAATTACACATAAAAAGGGGGTATTTATATATTTTTTTGGACCGTTGGGTAATGTTCACGCGCGGGCCGAAATCGCGTCCACGTCAGCAACTCGCGCTGACGTGAACGCGATTTCCTGACGCGTACCCTGACATCGCGCTGACGTGGACGTGATTTTGCAGAAAATAGACCATTCCAGTAAATAATTAAATAATTAGCCCATTTCGATAATTTTTTTAAAAAAAGGGGCTTTTATTAAAAAATTGCCCAAATTTAGAGAAAAATTTGGAAGAATAATAAAATTGGTGTGAAAAAATAGAATGGGGGGATTTTATCCTTTTTTTTTCTGACGGTTGGGCCCTAATGGTCAAATTTTTAAATGGCCGTCAAAGGTGACCGTTGCAGGATTATACAGCCAAAAGCACATCCTCGTCGGTGTTGCTTTTGCCTAACACAAGGAAAAAAAAAAACGCTGATGTAAAAGTATTTTTTTACTTTTCTCTTAAAAATACTTTCACATCAGCGCATTTTTAAATTTTTAGTCCATATCCATTATTATTTTTGAAACGAACCATTTCCATAAAGAATTTTGAAAATCAACCTATGTTGGTACTAACCCCGATTATGAAGGTCACATAGAAGTTGAGATAAATGACGGTTTTGTTAAATCTTAAATATATTATATTTAAGGTCGTCAAATCTTGATATTTGATCACAAAGTTAAGTGGTCAGAACCGATTGACTAGACACACGAAATTCGGAATACCTTCGAAAAGACAGGAACTCAGGACCTAGCTGCTGGACACATATAGGCAGGTTTAGATATTCTTTCCGGTAGAAAACACTATATTCACAGTATATAATATATATGCATGAGATAACACGTAGATATATGAATATATTTATTTACGCTTTTTTTTCATCTATGAATTAAAAAGTTTACTTAGTGAAATAAAGGAGTTGAAAATTAATTAGTGAAATAGTTGAAATTCGCATTGAAGTAGCCAAGTTCGAAGTCGGGACCAGGAGGTGCCAACTTTCAATTGTTTTTTCTTTTCAAAATTTTATCTTGAAATTTTGATAAAACTATGAGGGATCATTTGTGATATTATTCCATTTTTTAGTTGAGCCATGGTTCCTTTAAACCAAAAATGGAATAATAGTACAAATGGTTCCTCATAATTTTAATAAAATTTTAAGATAACTTCTTTAAAAAATAATAATAAAATCATGACGATATTTACTCGTAATTCCCACCAAATCCTTGGCTTAAAACCTGCGAATTTTGTTTTGAAACTGTAAAAAAGGAAAACAATTGAAAGTAACTATTATGAAGATCTAATAAACGATAGGGACTATTAATGGTATTTGACCATTTTTTATTGAGCCAAAAGAAATTTACATAGAAGTCGGTACATGCCAACAAAATTTCATTCAATTCGAAAAAAATAAAAGAAGTTTGAATTTCGAATTTAAAATTATTCGAATAGAATTAATCGAATTAATCGAATTAACTCGAATTTTTTTCGAATTTCAAGCTTAAATCGAGTTTTATTTTCGAATTCAAATATCAAACTACCACACCCAAAAAAAACTACGTTTATCCCACCAACTCTTCTCTTCAATTTTTTTTTTACTTTCCCTCCCCTTTTATCCCAAAAATCAAATCCCCACAAATTTTTTATCCCCCTTACCTCTAAAGAGTTTTACTTTCCTCCCTTTTTCTTCCAAAAATCAAAATCCTCAAGAAATCTTACATGTCTCCCCCTTTACCCCAAAAATCAAAATCCTTTCATTCTTTTTCATCGGTTGCTTTTATTTGTTCACTTCAATTTTTCTTTGAATAGTCATGTTAAAAAACTTTAAAATATATATTTTAAAAAAAGATTACATAAAAATAAAAAACACTAAAATTATTTTTTAATTTAACTCGAACAACTATGTTAAATTAGAATTTCATTTCACTTAACTTGATTCGAGACATTTCACTCGACTCGATTCGAGAGAATTTCAAATTGAATTAGCATGATAAAATAGGATTTGTCAACTCAATTAACTTAAAAAAATTTCATTCGATCAAACGCTCACCCCTAACTCGACTTCTAGAAGTGCCAATTGCAATAATTTCACTAATCAATTTAGCTAAATTAACTATCTATTTATATATATAATCCAACCGGATAACAATAGAAAACAATAAAATGGGGATAATGAAAGTCGCCCAATTTGGTGAAACACACCATGTACCAAATAAACAACTTTTTGCATAGATCTTATTACTTTTGGTGGACAGAAGTCAGGTTAGGTGATAATGAATGGGGGGCACCGTATCGGTTGGAGGTTACAATCCAAATTGAAGATGAAAACCGACCCACTTCAATGCTACTCCCACGTTAATTAATTCCCATAAATTATTTTCATTACTCCCTAAAAGATAACAAGTTGGGTTTGAGAATGATCTTCTAAGATGATTTAGATATTTTACATTATTACAAGATCAACATGACACAATTTTATGTTTTCAATTCAGATGCTTATTATAATGAGAAATGAATGTAAACTGTAGGGATGAAGAGAGAGCAATTCTAGGTATTTGTACCTCACCGCTGCCAAATTCTGATGTTCAGCTATTAGATTTACAAATGAAAATAAATTTATAAGAAATTAAATAAGGAGTTCGATGTCTGTTCACCTTTATTGTATATATTTGTATACAAAAGGGTTATTAAAAAAATAACATTGATGATAGAATGAGTGAATGATTGCATTTTGCACTAACAAAAATAGTTTATTGAACAATACATTACAAATATATCAATTCCCACAATAATTTTTTATATAACAATTTATGGGTATTAGAAGATAGAGGCAAAAAAGAAAGAAATGTTGATTCCCAGTTCTATTTTGATATGTGCCTTTCAAAGTGAAATTTGTGTACTATTTGTCATAATGTGCTAAATTTGAAAACTTGTCTCCACTTACCAATTGGAGTTAGATTCATTAGCCACCTATCATCTAAAATCCTAAGACTAACCTAGGAAAATCTTAAAAACTAAGACTCATTCTCATTACCAAAATTTAGGTTGGAGAATATGATTCCCTACAACACCTATTTAAAAATAGTCCTACAAACCTTTATGCCCAAGTTTCTAACTTAAAAACTCTAATTTTAACCCTAAATTAATCTAATCTAAGAAAACTAAAGAAATGCTAATTTTAAAATAACAAATTGAATCTAAATTTTCTGAAGTTAAAAAGCTAAAAGAATTTCAAACCAAATGAAATTACTCTATTATTCTTAAATTTTAAAATCAAATTTAAATTAAAGATTTAAACTTAAACTCTAATTGAGCTAAAAGATTTAAAAATCTAATTTAAACTTAAAACTTAATTCAGCTAAAAGATCTAGAAATCTATTAAACTAAAAATTTAAAAATTAAATCTAATTAAATTGAATCTAAAGTATACAAAACTCTCCAATATTAAACAAAATCTAAAATAAAAGATCCAAAATTAATGTACCAACAAATAAAAAAGAACAAAACTCGCAATATAATAATAAAAGCAAAAATATGTTACTAAAATTAATGTATTAGTTGTCACAAGTTTTGATAAATAATTTGGTATTTGCATTTTTTTAATGTACTACTTTGTTATTTTTTGGGTACAATGTGGTATCTATATTTGATAACAGTTATACATTTTGATACTTGAAGCTAACAATGTTAATTTTTTAGTGTTTGATTCGAGTTTTAGAGTTGATTTGATGAAAATTCATAATTAGCTAACAATATCAGCAATTAAGTTTTATCAAATCAAACCTAAAACATGAATTAAACTACATCCACAAACTGTATTTGACAAATAAAATTCTAAATTAAACAAATTCATAACTAACACTAAATTTGTTCTATCAATAAAATTATGAAAACTATTAAACATAATAATATTAGAAATTAATTTTTACCAATACACCCTAAAACCCAAATTAAACACTAAAATGTTAACACTGTTACCCTTAGGTATCAAAATATATAATTTTGGTCAAATACAAATACCAAATTAAACAAAAAAAAACATAAATACCACATTAACAAAAGGTATCAAACTTAGGTACCAAATAATATATTAAGCCTTATCACAATTCTTCAACCAAAATGCATGACACAAAAATTAAAATAAAGAGAAGATTAAAAGAAAAGAAAAATAAATCCTACAAATTTAAATTTAAAACAAAAAAAAATAATTTAATTTTGAAATTAAATGAATGTAAGAAAACAGAGGGACTCATTTGAGAATTATACCTTTTTTATTTGGAAATTAAAAATAAAACTATTTCTTTTCAATTTTCATTTTATTCCCTTTTACTTTGAACAAAATTTGAGAACTTTCTTTTTTTCTTTTTTGGGTTTTTAATATTCTACGAAAATTGGGTTACAAGCGTCCTCGCCGAGGTCCTGTGAAGCCACCTTCATCAAAGCTCTTCTTCCTTTTATTAATACATGCAAAAATGGAAAAGAAGCAGGAAAAAAACAGAGAGTTATTCTACCTTCAAAAGAACTTGAAAATGTTTTGTGTATTTTTTATATTTCGTTTCTTGACTGAGTCTGTCATTGATTACTACTGACTTCTTTTTTCTCTTTGTCTTTTGTTTTCAAGTGAATATATATTGGGTTTTTAACCTAAATAATATAAAATAATTAAATAAATACTAAAATGAAATAAAGGTATTAATATTTATAAATTTAGACAAAAGTTATAGTAAAAATCGGCGTCCACTCCCCAATCACCGGTCACATCAATTTTTTTTTATGGGTGTCCCATTATTAATCTACGACATCAATACTGTACGGATTTAATCGACATAAATTAACACTTGCTGCTATTCTTTCATCACCAAGAAAGAAAAATAATAATTTTAATTTTTTTATTATGTTTGAGTTTAAAATTTAGTCCTTTAATATAATTTGATAGTGAAAATAGGTAACACTATTAATAGTTCAAAATTGAACTTGATCGCATATTAAAATTAACTATCAACACTAATATTAATAATATAAAAGTTTTGTTCACCTAACCATTAAAATTAAAGATTAGATGACATGGTGATGTACTGATGTTATGAAACATATTGGATGGCACGTGGCACACATCTTCCGATATCCCATATGATATTGTCCATGTGCTATTATAATTTTAATTTTTTTTAAATGATAAGTTTGATGGCTCAATGTTTTAAAAATTCTATTTTATTTACTCGACTTTAAAATTTTATAATTATCCAAATGATATTTGGTCTCTATAACCTATAGTTGGTTGCTCACATGACTTTAATAATGGTTTAACTATCCAAATGTTGAGATTGGGGCAAATTACACATAAAAGCCATTTTTTTCAATATTTATCGAAATGGGCCCCTATAAATAATTATTTATTGAAATGGGCCTTTTTTTCCCGAAAACGCGACCACATCAGCGCGATGTCAGGGTACGTGCCAGGAGAACGCGTCCCTGAAGAAGCATTTTGCCTATGTGGACATAAAGCGCGCCCTTAAGGACACGTTTTATGTACATATAAGCAAAACGCTCCCTCAAAGATGCGCTTTGCCTGCACTTTTAGGGTTTAGAGTTTAGAGTTTAGAGTTTTAGGGTTAAGAATTAAAGTATAAGGGATTATAGTTTAGGGTTTAAGGGTGTTCATGGGCTGGGCCAGGCCGAGGGAAAAATGTTTGGCCCGATTCCTAGGGTCGGCCCGAAATATGGGCCTAAAATTTTGTCCAGGCCCGGCCCGAGAAAAAATTGATGAGCCCGGCCCAACCCATTTTTTAATAAACACCGGAAAAATTATTTTTAAAATAAAAAAAATAAATAAAAGTATTTTAAAATTAAAAAATAAATAATATGTATTTATTTATTAAATATTGGGGTCGGGCCGGGGCGGGCCGTGCCCGGGCCAAAAAAGTGGTGTCTGAGGCCCAGCTCGTTCTCTAAACTGGACTGGCTTTTTTACCCAAACCCATAATCCGGGCCTATATTATTACCCGAACCCTCCCATATTTCAGGCGAGCCGTCGGGCCGTGCCAAGCCGCCCGCTCCATGAACACCTCTAAGTTTAGGGTTTGTCAATTAAATTAATTATAAATTTTTCAAAATTGGATTAGTTTTCGTGTTAATTATTTTTTAAGAAAAAATAAATTAAATTAGGGTTTAGGCCGTAGAGGTGTCCATGGGCCGGTCCGGGTTCGAGACGGGCGCAAAAAAAAGTTTTCAGCCCTCTTCCTAGGCCCGGGCCTGACCCGGGCGGGAATATGGGCCTGAGATTTCGTTCAGGCCCAGCCCGGGGAAAAAATACGGAACCCGAGCCCGGTTTATTAAAATTATATTTTTATTAAAATTAAAACTAATTGTTATTAAAATTATATCAAATTATATTTTTTGTACCAATCAAAACATTTTGTAAAATCTAACATTTTGTTAGTAAAATTATTAATTGTTAATTGTATTAATTGTTAGTAAAATTATCAAATTATATCAAATTATTAATTGTTAGTACCAGTCAAAACATTTTGTAAAATCTAACATTTTGTTAGTCAAATTATTAATTGTTAATTATATTAATTGTTAGTAAAATTATCAAATTATATCATATTAG
The DNA here is from genome assembly GCF_007990345.1 of Gossypium hirsutum. Classification (NCBI taxonomy): domain Eukaryota; kingdom Viridiplantae; phylum Streptophyta; class Magnoliopsida; order Malvales; family Malvaceae; genus Gossypium; species Gossypium hirsutum. Next base: position 22,956,708 of record NC_053443.1, on the reverse strand, counting down.
GGTTAGGGTTAGGGTTTTTGTTAGCATTAGGGTTTTGGTGTTTTTAAGTTAAGGGTTAGGGTTAGGGTTAGGGTTAATAAGTTAAGGGTTAGGGTTAGGGCTAGGGTTTTTGTTAGGGTTTTAGTGTTATTAATTTAAGGGTTTTTAAGTTAAGGGTTGGAGTTAGGGTTATGGTTAGGATTTTTAAATTAAGGGTTAGGGCTAGGGCTTGGGTTTTTGTTAGGGTTTTGGTGTTTTTAAGTTAAAGGTTTTTAAGTTAAGGGTTAGGGTTAGAGTTTTTAAGTTAATGGTTAGGGTTATAGTTAGGGTTTTTAAGTTAAAGGTTAGGGTTGGGTTAGGGTTAGGGTTTGTCAATTAAATTATAAATTTAATTATAAATTATAAAATTTTAAAATTTTAAAAAATTAGTTTAGGGTTTTTAAGTAATAAATCAAATAAATCTCTATTTTATTACATCAAATAATATCAAAATATTCAAAATGTTTGTACATATATATTAAAATAAAAATCAATCTCCATGCCCGCCAGATTCAGTGCCACATGGCGGCCATCGACGGTTACGCGCTGGATTCCTCCTTTGTCCAGCTTCCGGAAGGGGTTGTGGTTGCTCTAGCAGGGATTCTGGTTCCTCCGGTAGGGTATCTAGTTGTCGGTGTTGGGACGATGAGCCACCTTGATAGAATAGTGATTGTGGAGGTGTTCGCATCACCAACGGCGAAGCTGTTTAAAACTCATACGGTGATGGGGATTAGTAAAAAGAAGAGCTCCCCGACTGCCCCTCTTGCGATCCCCAGTGCGATGCTAGCCTATACATCGGCGGTCCACTCGGCGTAACAGAAAATAGATATGAACTGGGCCATGGACTCCAACCTGCCATAGGACTGGGAAAAGGAAACATATAAGGGTTAGGATACATAAAAGGGATAGGATACGCACTTGGCATCATCTGAAAAGGCTGTATCGTCCGTTGAATAGCTGGTTCGAGTGACTGTATCGGTGCTCTCGCTGGGCCTGGTGATTGAATGGCTGCTGATGATGGGCCGGGTGAATGTTTGGGCCTCGTTGATGGGCCTGCGTCTTCGTCCCTTCGTCTTGGATTTAAAGGCCCACGTCGTTCCCTTTGGATACGTAATTCCCGCTGCCTCTCCTCTGTCGACAGTAAATACAGCTTGTCATGGATCCTAAACCATGGCATGTATTCTGGCATGCACGCTAACTCCGGAACGATGATCGGTTCCCGAGTAGGTATATAATCATACCAATCTTCCCACATTTGGATGTAGTAGGACTAGAATCTCGGCCAATTCGTATGTAATTTTCGTAGGTCGATTTTATGCTAATCATCAAACACCTCAGGTGCCACGGAAATCAGTTGTCTACATCTAAATTGTCGTAACACCCTGTCTGATTGGTGCATCTCCACAGTCGCATAGTTGATCAACGTGACTTTCACGGGCCAAGCGTTTGGATTTTTGAGGTACTCATACGGAATTACTGCCCGAATTGCCGGATCCTTGTATGGTGTCCATTGAAACTATATGAACATGATGGAAATATTAGTTATATACATAATACTAAATACTAAATACCAATCGACTAGCTCATGATGGAAATATCAATTTTATTTAATACTTACATGTGCTTCCGACTGTTGGTCTAATAGAAGTCGTATATCTTCAAGAGAGGTAGGTAATTGAGCATAACTTGCCAGATGGTTCCACCTAATTAAATAAATTTTTAGCATACTATTATTTTTAAAAATCTACGTAATAATTATAAAATCTAATATAAAATTTACCTTGTTATGAGTGGGAATGTATATGGGTGGTCCACTCGATGACGTAAAAATGGAAAGCGAAACCGTGCCCATGACTGTAGTAGTGACAGGAAACCTCTGATTTTCGCTTTACTCGGTCGCGTCACCCTGCACATCTCCCGATATAATGTTGCCAACATGGCAAACTCCCAACTTAATTCACCAGCTGCTCTAAAATCAACGAGTTTCAGCAGCCATCTTAAATGTACGAGGTTCCATGACAAGTTTGGTATAAGATAACCTCTAATTATCTGAAAAATGTATGCCCGAGCATATCGGATTCTTTCTACTTCGGTTGAATCATCATCCGAATCCAGGAATGTGTCTCATAACCAGCCCATCTCTATCTGACCTCCGTTAATTTTCTCCGGAATAGCGCCCAAAAGCTCGTAGCACACCACTCTCCAATCGCCAGATTGAACAGACCCGGTGACTGGGTACTTGTCGACCGACAATCCCAATTGCAGATTGACATCTTCCAAAGTGATAGTGCACTCTCCACATGAAAGATGGAATGTATGCGTCTCGGGTCTCCACCTCTCAACCAACGCACTGTTAAGTTTCAGGTCCAACTTGCATCCCCGGCCTACCGTCGCCACGTGCCAAAAACCCGCTTCCCGTAGGTAATTCTCTACCAACGATGATGGAGGACCATGCATATTCTGGATATAGCATTCTGATATCCGATCTACAGACTTTTATAACAAATAATAAATTAATAATTATTTAAAAATCCATAAATAAAAAATCTTAAATAATATTTAAAAAATAAATTTAATACTTACCATTTTCATTTGTTCGACGTATATGCGCATGTTATCAAGACGAATCAATTCACCGGTCATTGCTAAATTCGTACAAATTTTTACGATTTAAAAAAATTTTAAAAAAATTAAACATATCATTAAAGATTTGGGGTAGAAATCTTAAAGAGTTGTAAGGTTAAACATTGTCCTCAAATGTTGAACAAATTAGTTAATTTGAAAAAATCATTAGTGGTGGAAAGCTAAGGTAGTGGAGTATGCAATTGGGGTCGAACAACTCTAAATCTGTGTCAATAGTTTTAATTTTCTCTCTTTACTTCTACCATTACTTAAAAAGGCCAATTCACTCCCTTCTTGGTGTTTTTGGTTTGTTCTATCGAGCTACTAATAATCTATCTGAGGTCTCCGCCCTATCCGTTTGTTCCACAATATAGTAAATTTTTCATGCTCCAATGCCCAATTCTTGTTGTGTTTTCGCATTTTGTTAATTCCGTTTACAACAACCCCCAATCTTTGTGGAGGATCTGGAATATGTTGGACACACCCGAATTGTCGCAATACATAGTCCCCGTTATACCACTCAATCGTTTGAAAATTCAACAATAGTACGTTAATGCACCACAAGTGTGAATGGATGTGAGCAGACGGGGGAATAACTTGCACAACATTTGGTAATGAGTACGGCAGCCAGATGAACTGCACAATTAATATCATGAAGATAGTAACACGATTAAAATACCATGAAGGTAGTAACACAATTAATAACATGTATTAAATATTAATAAAAAATTACCTTGGCCTCGGCGTGTGTTTCGACCATCTATCGGCATATGGGAAGCATATATGACCTCCCGATACCTGGAAAAGTACTCCATCTACAAAAAATTTAAACCTGTTAGAACAATTTTCCATATTGGACAAAGCAAAATTCTTGTTGTGATTGTTAAATTTTATCACCTATTGACGAGTGGGAAGACATATGCTTAGTGCTTAACTGGTGCCAAGAATGGCATCTTATAAAGCGCCCAGGATTGCAGCAATACCAAGAAATGGCCTATGTCCACGGTATGGTATTTTGTTGTCCGACAAAGCTCGCGACACAATGTAGCCAGTACTGCTGAACCCCAACTACACGAACAGGAAGCATATAAATCCTGCAACAGGGGCAAGAACATCAAGTGGACCTTGTTATTATTAGCATCTACCATGAGTATTCCCTCTATGAGATGCATTATATACACTCGAGCGGCGCACATCAAATCCTGCTCAATGGTATTATTTGGTAAATATTCGAAGTTTGCATTCAACCATGAAAATCTCAAAGTCGTTAATTTATCACCACCGGCACTAGGCAAGCGCCTTAGTATGTCATCACAAAAGGTCTTCGGATCGAACAATGTAATAAAACCTGTGACCGCAAAACCTTCGATGGGAAGGTCCAATTGCAGTGCAACATCTTCTAGCGTTATGGTGCACTCCCCACATGACAAATGAAAGGTGTAGGTCTCCGGACGCCACCACTCGACTAACACGAAGATCATGTCATACTTCAAATCGAACATGCGGACCAATGTTGCCGATCTGAATCTAGATGTCTCCAAGTATGGCATAATACGTTCATCCGACAAATAACCCCCACCGTTGACACGGCCCCTCAGTACGTAGTAAGGAAGCTCACTCTAACCACATATTAAACCGTAATAGTTAATGTATACCAATTACATAAAAAAATTACGTGCAAGCTTATAAAGTGACCATTGCATAACAAATAACAATTTTATTATCAATAAATCAATCATATCTGATGTATGATCCATTTCTGTGATCAAAGAAGCAACTCTGATATCTGCATTTTCACGCAGAAAATTTAATTATCGCATTAACAAATAACAAAAAATAAATTTTGTATTGTTTAATTTTTTTTTTAAGAATTACTAATATTTTTACACAGATAAAAAAAGTCAATAACAACATAAGTTGGGATACAGTAATGTAAGTCGATCGTTTATTTTTCAAAACCATCTCTCTTTTTTTCATTTTTTATCCTATAACAATTTTTTTATTACATAACATTATTCAACATTTGTAAAATACAATTCTTTTACCACAATAAAAAAAAACTTAATTACAAAATGGATCACTATAAAAATTTCAAGCAAATAACTCATTTCGGTATTTATTTTTTAAACCTATTGCGGTATTTATTTTTGTAACAAACGTACTGTTTTGATAAATAATCTCTTGAACATACCATTTCAGTTATTAATTTTTTGTATTACATTCTTGAACATAATAATCATCTAGTTACGTAAATAACAAAATAAAATTTCCAATAATCTCAACACAATGGGACCATATATTAAGAACAAAAAATTAAAAAAAAAATTAATGTTAAAAAAATCAACTAAACAAACTATTGTTATTTACGTTTTAAAAAAAAACTATCCACAAAATTAATGTCATTATACTTGCTCCCTTTCTTGAAAACAACTTCTCTACCAAATAAATTATAACAAAAAAAAATTAAACTAATACACTTTCTATTGTTATTTTCATTTAAATTACAAAATAAAAAACAAAAATTAAGACAAAGTTAAAAATATACATGTCTTCCTTTCAAACACACCCTTTCTACAAGATAAAAAACCAAAAAAATTAACACATTTATAAAATAAACAAACCAAAAAAAAAAAATTTAACATAACCAAACAAAACTAACCAAAATGTTTTTTCTTTTTCCAAACGATGGTCCATAGTAGAGGTGCTCATGGGCCGGGCGGTCCGGCCCGGCCCGACGGCCTGCCCAAAATATGGGAGGGTTCGAATAAAAATATAGGCCCGAAATATGAGTTTGGGCAAAAAAACGATGCCCGTTTAGAAAACAGGTTGGGCCTCGAGCACCACTTTTTTGGCCCGGGCCCGAATATAATAAATATATTTTTTTTATTTTTAAAATATTTTTAAAATATTTTTTTTATTTTTAAAATATTTTTAAAATACTTTTTTTAAAAAAATTTGGTGTTTATTAAAAAAATGGGCCGGGCCGGGCCGGACCGGACCGGACTCGGACTTAGAAATTTTTTCCCGGGCCAAGCCTGGGCAAAATTTCAAGCACATATTTCAGGTCAGGCCCGAGCCTAGAACATGGGCTAAAAAATTTTTTGGGCCCGGTCCATGAGCACCTCTAGTCCATAATCCCTCTTATATAAGCAAATAAAATAAAATAAAATACAACAGGTTTTGTTGGCACCCCGTTACCGAGTGGTCACATGGACGCTAGCGGTGTCGCCTGCCTCCACCGCCTACGGGCAGTCCTCCAAGTCCCGATGCAAGTTGATTTCTCAACAGCTAGTCTTTTTTATTTTATTTTTTTTGAATTAAATAAACCACTAATCACTTCTCCTCCACCTTTTAAAATTTTTTTGAAAACACATCATTTTGTAATGATGTGTTAATGATAGTATCATAAATCTTTTAGGAGCTGCCCATCTTTCTCCCTTTACCCATTTGTATTATTTCAAACACCCTTTTAATAAATAATGGTATTTCAATATTTAATTTATTAAAATGTAATATCCAGATAAATAATGGTATTGCCACAATTATTACCTTTTTTATTTGAAAAATAAAAGTAGAACTTTTTTGTTTTCAATTTTCGTTTTACTCTCTTTTTACATTGAAAATTTTTTGAGAACTTTCTCTCTCTTTTATTCTTTTTGGTTTTTGTATTCTACGAAACTTGAGTTACAAGCGTGCTAGTGGGTGAAGATCGTCGACATCCTGTGAAGCCACCTTCATCAGAGCTCCCCTCTTCCTTTTATTCATCCATACAAAAATAAAAAATCGAAAACAAGCAGGGAAAAAAAAGAAGACTTATTCTACCTTTGAAGAACTTGAAATGCTTTGTGTAATTTTTATATTTCGTTTCTTGACCGATTGACTCTTGATTCTCTCATTGACTACTACTAACTTCTTTTTCTTCTTTGCAGGTGAATATATATTGTTTGACTAATTATTATTAACTTCTAATCAGGCCTGGCCATGGGGTCGTCTAGAGGGTGTGATTACTCAAGGTCCAAGGTTGAAAGGGTACAAAATATTATTTTTAAATTTTTAAGGGCTCCTCAAAAAAAATTTTAATCCCATTTTATTGTTTTGCTTAGAGTCCAAAAATGTCCACAACGGTTCTGCTTCTGATCATGTATTAGATTGACTAAAAAAAACTTGTTTTGATATGTTTTCGTGCAAAAATCTATTGAAATTGATTTGGCTGAAAAAGTGGTTAGCTTTCTCCTTTTGTGTGTTGACACTGGCGACAGTCGGAAAATTAGGGCTTCTAACCCTGTCGTGGACATTGAAATATGAAAATAGACTTTTGGTTTTGACTAATTGAAATAGATTGGGCTTAAAAGAAAAGGGGATGCAAATAAGATTGGGCCTCAGACTGGACTGACACTTCTGGCCTTAAAAACAATTTAGAATTGATATGGGCATTGAGGAAAAAACATATTAAAATTTAAACATTCTTTCAATTTTTAGTCCAATAAAATAATTGGAGCCAAATTTTTTATTTTATTTTCTAAAAATAATTTTATTTTTTTAAAAAAAAATGGATTTCATTATTTTTTTCAAAAACCTCCCCTACCAAAATTTCAAAATTTTAATTAAATTAAACAAAATCTAACTTAATCCAATTTCAAATTTTTAAAATTTAAGATAAAAGAATTCTAGTCCCCATTTCATTTTTAATTTCAAAATAAAAATAACAACAATTTAACTTAAAAACCAAAATAACCATACTTAGAAAAGGAAATTCATGGCGGTTTAATAATTTTAAAGCTCAAGTCAATATCATAAGTCCTGGACACATTTAAGTCTCTCTTCCTACGTTGCTTGTGTAATAAAAAACGTGCAAAGACGTAAAATCTAATTATTTCCAACATTTTCTTGAATGAAACAAAAATAAATAAAAAAAATCAAATGGTTAAAATTCATAACAATTTGATAAAGAAAAAGAACAAGTTGAAGAGCCTCACAAAAAAATGAAATAAAAGTGAATTTCACAATTAGGTATAAAATATAAAATGAAAAACACATGAGGCAAATGAGGCTGAAATGAAAACGGACCTCACAAGCTAGCTAATAATAATAATAATAACCATTTTCCATTAAATATAAATATATATATAGACTTGGATAAGATATCAAGCTCATTTTATGGGCCCGGCCTAAAACAAAGATAACGTCATAATTTTGTATCTATGGATAGTATTATTATGACATTTTTATTACAATGAAATGTTAATTATCTGGTTTTTCTCAATCATTTATTATTATAAATTTAATTTTTAATTATAAAGTTTGCCATATTTTATTAATAATTTTCAATGATAATTAGGTTTGAACTTGATCGCATATTAAAATTAATTATCAATTAACGCACTAATATTAATAATATAAAAGTTTCGTTCACATTTTATTAAACTATGAGATTAAAATTATATTAAAATAAAGTTATGTATATCTATTTTTAAATCTTATTATTAACTAATGGTATATGAAATTTATACATATTAAATTTTTTTATTAAAATATGAAATTAAAAATATATTTTACTTCTTTGTAGTTATACCAAAACTACTGGAATATTTGATATCCACTATTCAAATTTCAAATAAATTTAGGTATTTGTTATAGATTACATCAGTAAATCAAGAATTTATAACCAAAACATGAAATTTTGTAATGTTAAAATAAATATTATATATTATATAAATATTAGTGTATAATCTTTTCGAAATTAGATAATTTACATAAAAAAAAATTAAAAATTAAATGATTAAAATTATGGTTTACTTTTTATTAGTCTGCAATAAAATAACATCAAATTTTGAAAACATTCAAATGATTCCCAGTTGGTTCCTAGCATGCAAAAAGGTCACCTCAACGTATATGAACTTGGTCATAAAAACACTATAGAACTTCTGTCACTGCATAATCCTGAAGCTAATTGCAGTTTACAAAAGAGGCGGTACGTTTCTCTTTTCTAGGCAAGCCCCTTAGTCACCACTGCATGCTTGATGAGCCTCAGTGAATCCACTATGTCATCACATAGCTGGTGAGGATTGGGTATTGTTCCTTCATCTGCCGATACAACAATTGTCATCTTGTCGATATAACTCTGGAAGTTGATCATCAATGCCTGCAATTTTCAGTCATCACATCAGCAACCAATTAATCGGCCCATCAACATCAACTGGACGACATTGTAGCTGCTCTCGAATGAAACACTTACATGGGGTTGACCGTAAGAGCTAGGTGCAAGGAAAGCCATGGGATGACCGTAAAACCCAATTTCCTCAAGTGGTCCAACAAGATTCGAGAAGCACATTGTTGTATGAGACAAAATTCTATGGGACAAAGCACTTGCCGTCTGTTTTCAGCATTGGACAAATCAGTGAAGCAACTAAGACTAAAGAATAATTAGAAAGATTGAAATTGACCTTAACGCCAAAAAGCTTGAGTGCTAACTCAGCAATGGAGAAAGTGAATATAGCTTCAAGGGAGCGTTTCTTTCTGTCTATTGTGGCCTTAGCATCACGAACATAATCTAATGGATCATCCCTTCTCGCAATGGTGAAAGGGAGGAGAACATAACCAATCCAGTTGCCCCACTTTGCTTTACCATCCTTCTCCATTATATCAGCTAAAGCCTGCCATGCATGTATTCAACATGTTTAGTTCAGATTATTTCAGAGATTAGGGAGCATGTTGCGCGGAAGCGTGTGAAAGAGTAAAATTATTGTACTGAAAAATCACACTAAGTTCAATTCCCAGGAAAGAGAGGTAGATCACGAAGATCACTTAAATACCAAGTCTTTCCTAGCCAGAATATCCCTCTATCGTAATTTAATAGCACAATAAATCACTACAATCACATTCACAAAATATGCAAAACAAATAATAAAGAACACCAGAATTTTAACGAGGTTCAGCAAATTTTGCCTACGTCCTCGGGCACTACCAAATATATTTCACTCCAAAAATTACAAGTGAAATTTACAAATAGAGAGAGAGAATAATGCCTTAAGTAGAGAATGGCAATTATGGGATACACTGGAAGAAAAGTTTCTAACGAAAAGTCTTGAAAATAGGCTTTATATGAAAAAGAAACTTTATCGATTCACGTATGCACCCGGTATGTCGATGAATGACCATGTGAACTCATTCAATAAAATTTTAGCAGACTTGCTAAATTTGGATGAGAAATTTGAAGATGAAGACAAGGCATTATTGTTGTTGAATTCCCTTCCTGATGAATATGATCATCTTACCACCACATTGCTTCATGGGAAGGACACGATCACATTTGATGCAGTCTGTAGTGCGTTGTATAGATCTGAGACTCGAAAGAAAGATAAAAGAGATCACAGAGATACAACCGCAGAAGTCTTAACAGTAAGAGGTCGTTCACACAGCAGCAAATCTGGTAAAAGGGGAAAGTCCAAAGGGAGACCCGCCAAAGATGAATGTGCCTTTTGCCGTGAAAAAGGGCATTGGAAAAAGAATTGTCCTAAGCTACAAAAGGGCAAGGCTATTTCTAATGCATGTGTAGCGGAGCATGATGAGGAGTTAGACTTTAGCTTGGTTGGCATGGCAATGGCATGTCAAACGGATGAGTGGATTTTGGATTCAGGATGTACTTACCATATGTGTCCTAATAAGGACTGGTTTTCTAGTCTTAAAGAGCTAGAAGGTGGAATTGTTCTTATGGGCAATGATAGTGCTTGTAAGACAATGGGAGTGGGTACAGTCCAATTAAAGAATCACGACGGCTCAATCCAAGTCTTGACAGATGTTCGCTACGTACCTAGCCTGAAGAAAAATCTCATCTCATTAGGTGCCCTAGAATCTAAAGGGCTCACAATCACTTTGAGAGATGGATTACTAAAAGTAGTAGCTGGGCAACTGACGGTGATGAAAGGCACAAGAAGAAATAACTTGTATTTTTTAAATGGAAGTACAGTTATTGGATCAACATCAACAGTTTCTACAAAAGATGTAGATTCAGAGGCTACCAGATTATGGCATATGCGATTGGGACATGCTGGTGAAAAAGCTTTGCAGACATTGGTGAAGCAAGGCTTATTGAAAGGTGCAAATTCTTGCAAAATGGAATTATGTGAACATTGTGTTCTGGGCAAGCAGAAGAGGGTAAAATTTGGTCCAGCAATTCACAATACGAAAGGAATTCTGGACTACGTTCACAGTGATGTGTGGGGACCTACCAAAGTAGCTTCTTTGAGAGGTATGCACTATTTTGTTACTTTTGTTGATGATTATTCAAGAAAAGTATGGGTGTATCTAATGAAAAGAAAAAGTGAAGTTTTGGATGCATTTCTGAAATGGAAGAAGATGGTGGAGACTCAGACTGGTCGAAAGGTCAAACGACTTCAATCAGATAATGGTACTGAGTACAAAAACGATCCATTTCTACAAGTATGCCAAGATGAGGGCATTGTGCGACACTTCACTGTTCGGGATACACCACAGCAAAATGGGGTGGCAGAACGAATGAATCGAACTATATTGGAGAAAGTTCGATGTATGTTGTCCAATGCTGGATTGGGCAAAGAATTTTGGGCTGAGGCAGTTACATATGCGTGCCATCTAATTAACCGTTTGCCATCAGCTGCAATAAATGGAAAAACTCCTATGGAGATGTGGACTGGTAAATCTGCTACTGATTATGATTCTTTGCATGTATTTGGTTCCACTGCATATTATCATGTAAAAGAATCTAAGTTAGACCCAAGAGCAAAGAAAGCATTATTCTTGGATATAACTGATGGAATAAAAGGATATCGTCTCTGGTGTCCTGATATAAGGAAGATTGTTTTCAGTAGAGATGTGACTTTTGATGAATCAACCATGTTGAAGTACAAGGATTCACAAAAGGATGACAAAACCAGTAGTACTTTGCAGCAGGTGGAGCTTGAAAAGGTTAACGATGATCCAGCTAATATTGAAGGGACAAATGATGAAGAGGTTCCTACCCAAGAACCTTTACAGCAACAAGATTCAATTGCATATAGAAGGTCAAGAAGAGAGATTCGTAAGCCTGCTCGCTTTGATGATATAGTGGCCTATGCACTTCCAATTACAGATGATGATGTTCCTTCTACTTACACAGAAGTAATAAGTAACCCTGATGGTGTAAAGTGGAAGCAAGCAATGAATGAAGAAATGCAGTCTCTTCATAAAAATAAGACCTGGGAGTTGGTGACACTACTCAAAGGAAAGAAGGCAATTGGATGCAAATGGGTATATGCAAAGAAGGAAGGATTTCCTGATAAAAATGAAATTCGATACAAGGCTAGATTAGTAGCAAAGGGTTACGCTCAGAAAGAAGGAATAGACTACAATGAAGTGTTTTCTCCAGTTGTGAAGCATTCGTCTATTCGGATTTTGCTAGCCTTGGTTGCGCAATATGATCTTAAACTAGTTTAGCTTGATGTGAAGACCGCGTTTTTACACAGTGATTTGGAAGAGGAAATCTATATGACTCAGCTAGATGGATTCAAGGTTGCTGGAAAAGAAAATTGGGTTTGCAAACTGACAAAGTCGCTTTATGGATTGAAGCAATCCTCGAGGACGTAGGCAAAATTTGCTGAACCTCGTTAAAATTCTAGTGTTCTTTATTTTTTGTTCTGCATATTTTGCAAGTGTCATTGTAGTGATTTATTGTGCTATTAAATTACGATAGAGGATATTCTGGCTAGGAAAGATCTGGTATGTAAGCGATCCTCGTGATCCACCTCTCTTTCCTGGGAATTGAACTTAGTGTGATTTTTCAGTACAATAATTTTACTCTTTCACACGCTTCCGCGCAACAGAGCAAATATAAAATTATTTTGAGAGAAAACTACTAACCTGGATTCCTGCAAATGGTCTTATGTTGATGAGCAAAGTTGATCGGAGGCGAATTTTCTTTGGAAGATTATCTATTTCTATTGCTCCTTCAGCTTTGTTATTCCCACCTAATTAAGTGAAGGAAAAAATCAATCATTCTTTCTCGTTTCAGGCATAAACTATATGCTAGGAAGAAATCTTACCATATATTCTGTTGATATAGCGGGACAGACCAGCCTGTGTAATCCCCAAAGCAACATCGTTTATGGTCTGCAAATTGAAATGTTTTTTTTTTTAAATTCTTCTGCAGTAACTGAGGTTTTTTCCTAATGCAACGCATGGACTTACAGTGTCATTGCATTCTTGACCAACTTGATGTCATCCAAGCTAACTGTTCTATAAACAATTCGACGAGGAGTGAATTCAACTCCCGGTGGACCCTTGAGAGGATTCTGAGTGTCTTTCAAGAACAATGCGGTGGCAATAAACATGAAAACATCAACCACAGTATTCAAAAACACCTGAAAAGAAGACCAAAAGATGGACGTAATTCTCCAAAACCATGTATGGTCATTCTTCTTTTCTTGCTTCTTGATTGGAACAGTTGGCAAAGCCAGAGGATCATTCATTTGGCGAGTACAAGCGAGTAGAAGAGACATGAGAGAAGTCATCGCCAAGGGAGTGATGGATCCTGAAAACACCAACGGCCTCAGATTCTGAGGATATTAAGTTGAGCAAATGGAGGTCCCAAAGAGGCTGCGATTCGTCAATGCTGGTTTTGCTCAGGTTGTAAATGTAATCCTCCAGGAATTTTTCGGGTGAATCAATGTTTGGGTCCAGCTTTGGAACAATCACATGTTTTTCCAAATCCACTTGAGTTCGAACCCATTTCATTCCTCCCTTGTTTCTCTCATCCATCACCTGACATTTTCAATACAGAGAAGAAGGGGAAACAAGTAAAGCATACATTTTTGAAGTACCCAGAGAAATTTAAGAAATTTGAATATGAATTCGAGCATGTGGTACCTGCAAACTAGAGAAACGAGGGTGTCTAAGCAAAGTATGGCCCAAGTTAGCTTTGAAAACGTCTGGGTAAATTCTAGTCTTGCACCCCATGATGGCTATAACATAAACGTTGAAGTTTGGTTCATGAAACAGACGAGATGAAGGGCTCAATGGCTCTTCTTCACCTGTTTTCTGGCTATTCTTATTCTCTTCTTCTTCTTCTTCTTCTTCGCTTTTGCTTGATGATGATCTTCTCGTCGTATCAATCGGTTTGAGAGCTTGCTTTCTCCATTTGAGCTCGTTCGCAGATTCCATTTTACCTCTCAAAGCCAATTACACGAAATTCTTTTGGCAATTAACAATGAAAAGGAAACGAAGTAAATATGAGAAGTGCATGCAGAGGCTTAGCTTCTTTTTTTATTGGTAATACAAGTGGCTTAGCTTGAGCACAAAAGTTCATCATTTATAGAGAGGGCCAAGAGAGGACGAATTATTATTTCTTTTAAGAAATGGCAACAATTCATTAAACAACAGTAAAAGTACAAATAGAAAAAGTGGAAGATCAGTGAAAACCAAAACTGAAATAAGAATCACTTAACTAGTAAAACCATAATCTTCAAACTGCGCTGAAAATGAATTTTGATTAACAATAACAATCTCATATTTTCTCATTGGTAATTATGGTAATGCACAAAACCAATTTACACAACTAAATTAATAGATATTAGGCTAATCCAATCTTCTTCAAAAAAATTTAGAAACAAAAATCACTTAATGACAGTTAGAATTACATTAAAAAAAATATTGGGATTAGGATTTTTACATGCACAAATTTTACAAATTGTAATAATGGTGACGTTTATAACTTAATTTAAATGGAATAATAATTAAAGTTTTTATCAGACGTTCAAAGCATTGTTGAATCGGATTATAAATCATGCTAAAGTTAAAACTAAAATGATTATGAGAAACAACACCCTAACAGAAAATTTATTACAAGCAATAAATCTGGAGTTGTTCGCAGGTATGTTGAGGCCTTTACTCTCTTTTTTTTCACAACGGTGCAACATAATATTTCTTGTGTGAGGTCAACCTCCATTAATATAGGCCTGTCTTCACTCCTCAAAACAGGGTTTGACCCTAGAATTCCTAGCCATGGAGCTTGGACACATGGTGGAGTCTTGCGGTGAAAATAACCAGGTGGCTCCTTTCTTATGCAATATTTTATGATAATGTTTGATACATAGTAATAACAATAAATATACCTGTCACTGCAAAACAGTGCCATTAACTTCACTGCCATCAACATAACAAAAATTCAACCTTATTGTTAGTTGTTACTAAAACATCCAAGGAACTTTAAATTTCTTTTCTGAGATAGGTATATAATAAGTCAATGCTAAGTTATAGTGGCAGTATTAATTCAGACAGAACAAGTATGCTTACCTAACCAATGAATGCTTGTTCCTGCATTAAACCAGTCCTTCAAATAGATCTGAATTAGTATTCAAAGATCCAAAATCTTCTAATTAAGAAAAGAAATTTCAAATGTACTCTCTGAGTAACAAATTCTATGGCTAATCTCAATTCAACTACTTGGACCAGGCAACAGCATCGATCTCATGTTGTGCGCTCCTGTACAATTCTAGTCGCTTTGCAAGGTTGGCACGACGTTGTTGAACTGCTGGATCCTCATCCAGCATCTTACTCAACTGTTTCGACTGCAAATATAGCATTTGCAAAGGCGATTATAGGATATAGTTTCATATATTGTTGCATTTTTGAACAGTGAGGTGAGAGTTGAGCCATGCGGTTGGGTCCATGATATATACTTACCTCTTTCTTACCCAATTCGGTGAAGAAGAAGTCAAGCAAGCTGCGTTTGGCCTCACGAACTTGACAATAAACAATTGACTTGGGGATAGAGTTCCTCAAACTTGCACAAGTCATATTCACGTATTGCAGGACAGTGCTACCTGTTTTTACACATTCAGAAAAAATTAAGGAAATGTCTCCATACCCAACCTCTTAACGCTCTCGTTTATCTGCAGGATTATGCCATGAATTAACATGGTCTGCTATGAACAAACTAAAAAAGAAAAGGGTAAACAACATATTAGTGACTAAACTATGGTAAGTTTTTGTTTTGGCCACTTAACTAAAAAAGGTTATAATTTAGTCGCTGAACTATTCGAATACTTAAGTCACTGAACTATTCAAAAGTTTTTATTTATTTAACCCAGCTGTTAAGTTCTTTTTAAAAAAAGCTCCGCTAGCAAGTTTCAAGTGATGATTCGACAATTAGTATGGTGGATTAATACCCATCGATGAGTAGAAGAACATTTCTTAGATCCAAGTCGATCTAACGGTTAATGTCGGAGATCGGAGAAAAAAACAGTTCGAATTTTGATTTGCCAATTCGTAATGTCTAAAACTGTTTCATAAAAAAAATGAATAGAAGAGAAAAAAAAAAGAGAGCTTTTGATTAATGCAAGCAAAGAAAATCATCTAGCATTGATTTTAACAGCCTAGTGACTTCAATAAAAAATTTTGAATAATTCAGTGACCAAAATAAAAATTTACCCATAGTTTAGTGAATAATGATTAAGTTTACCCAAAAAAAAGAAAAAAGGAAATAAATTAGTACATACCAACTCGTCGAAGATAGGAATCGTTATATCTATCAAATAGTGAATGTGTAGGATTTCCACCCTTCTCAACATCTTGAGGAAGCTTCCGGAAGAATTCAACAGTGAGATAACCACATTCCATATCAACTAGCTGTAGAGTAGCTCTCTTGCTTTCTTCCCTCATTCTCTCCAACGATTCAAATGCAGCATTCCCTACTTCCACTCTCAAAGTTGGGTACTGCTTTAGTTCCTATATATACAAAACAAAAGAAAACCAGTAACTAACAAGATAATACAGAGCATGGTTAAAATCATAAAGTTAGCATGGCCAGGAACTTACCGTTGTCTCAGCTATAGCCTTCTGAACAATTCCTTTTAGTATAGCATGGACCTGAAATTGAATCGTGAAAGATATCTCAATCAAAGGACATGCCACAAAAATTGAGAGAGGAGAGCTTGATATAGCAAAATGAATTAAATACCCCATCAACAGCTGCTTCAGCAGGCCCTCTTATAGTTACTAAGCAAGACTCAATAAGACGGCGATATCCTTGCTCAGGGGCTATAAGATGTGGTTGGTATCCATCAGCTTCCGTAATTAACTTCCGTACATTTTCGATTGAAAGATGTTTATCAAATTGCAACCTCTTCAAAGCCGCAGGGAGTTGATTATCAAATACGCCATATATTTTCTCACCTCCTGCACGCCTGTTAACATTGACATAACCAAAATGTACACTAAATAGGAAATTGACAAGAGATTAACAATTGATAAAACACATTAGTACATAGAAATATACACGCCATCAAGATGTTCTTTGAAGTTTTGGTCAAAAGCCCGACAGATTTCCATTGTGGTATACAACTTCCCCTGCAGGAAAAAAAACAATCGTGACTAAACCTGTGAACATCATGCATTCTCTAAGTATCAATTATCAAAGTCTGATATTCGGGTAATAGTAAAACAACTTCTATGAAAATCTCTTCCAGTATAAATTTCGCTCAGAAATTTGATGAAAGGCAAAACTTGAAAGCAATCGAACAGGTTTAACACTTACTCCAGCATCAGCAGCAATAGGCTTCCCAAGTTTGGTCAATTCTCCTTCCAGTTCAATAATAGTCTTATTGATAAGAGACTGAAGACCAGGTATTCGAGACTTTATCACAGTTTCCAAATGCTGCAAATTTAACCAATTTCGGTAGCAAGAATAACATTAATAAGTTGGAATGCAAATTATCACTTAAGGAACCCCAAAAAGAAAACGAAAAAAAAATCATCAGCAGGTAAATTAATCTTTGTAAGCCTCACCATATAAATTTATTTACATAAATTACTAGAAAACAATATACATTTACCTTAGAAAGCATCTTTCCTAAGTGCTCAGAACCCATCCTGTGAGCAAGGTGACTGTACTCTGGGCTACTTGAAAATATTCTCTCTCTCTACGCCGAGCAGCAATCATATCAACACTCTTGTTAATGTCAGCTTGAGAGCGGTTAACAACACCAACCCATGGAAACTGCAGCTTATATGATTTTCCTTCTAGAATCTAAAATCCCAAAAATATTATAAGCAAACATAGTCATCGAACGAGCTGAATACATGATTATTGGCAACAAATTCGCACTAATATATTGAAACGAATAACAAGTCCACAAAATACTTTATAAGAATACTTTTGTATGAGAATGGAAAGGCTCTTTAAAGGGGGGGGGAGGTTGAACTTGATTTGTATATAATATAAAAGATAAAAATATATATCTTAGAGCAGTTGGTATTATATTATACAATGTCAGCTATATCAACCGTTTGAAGAACAAAACTTACATCAACTGCATTGGTACCCTTGTCCATCAGATCAATCTTCGTTAAAACCCCAAATGTCCTATCTCCTGATTTTTGACCATCAACCAACATGAAATTCTATACAAGTTAAATGGAAAACTAGGAAAATAATCACCTTATCAAAAAATGGGAAAAGAAGTGTTCTATTGCTGAATATGATGGATAAATTTATATCAATAAACTATCTGTTTCTCCGGCCAGTAGGCAATTGACCTTGCAGTCGAAGTGAAAAGTACCAAACTGTTAAAATGAAACCTAACACTGCTGCCATAACAATAGGTATTCTCCCTTTGATCAATTATGTCACTATTCCATGCACATTTTTATCTAGTCTCTAAGCAGGATCCTTACTACAATATGTGTTTTATGTAGATGAAATACACAGCTGAGCAGGTAACAGAGGCATGAGGTAAGGCAAAACTAAAGAAAACTGTCAGTCAAGCAAAGGAAATGGACTTCGCAATGTCTTCCAGCTGATCTTCTATTCCATTTTCACCTCATACAACTTCTCTCTACTAGTTTAAGAGTGGTTCTTAATCACATTCAAAGAGGTAATGCCGTCTTGGAATGCATTTTAATCTGTTGCGAGGTGACCATCCATGCATTGACAAACCCAGATTGCAAGACTACGAGCTCACCAAAAGTGCGAGCTCTACAAAGCTGCGAGCTCACCCAAAACTGCAAGCTCACTCAAGACTGCGTGTTCTCCAATAGTGCGAGCTCATCAAAGCTACGAAGTCTCCAAAAGTGCAAGCTTGTTAGGTGAGTTTATACATGCGAGCCTTTACTTTACAAGTTGCCAACTTGCACTGAAACAGTGATAATTTTTTATAAAACGTTTTGGTTGCTGATTAGACTGAAATCAGCCAATAAAGAAGCAAGTTGTATGAATCAAGTTGGAAGATTAAGCCAAGTTGTAATTATTTTATTTAAGCATAATAGTTCATGTAAACTAATAAGGAGTTCTGGTAACGAAACACTTGTTCACAATTTGATTTCTCCATTTTTATCTTATTTTTGCTTCAGTTTCAGTCCGTCCTTCATCATATATCCAACAGATTCCTTGAGAATGAAATTTCTTCTTATTAACTTAAAAAAGAGGAAATCCCAAGCAGGATGCACCATACTCTTCATTATTGATCTTAAATTATCTTTTTAAATTACTAACGCCTATTTTATTTTGTTTCACCTTTCTCCTTTCTCCTATTTCTGTTTTAGCAGGTTGATTTCTTTCTACTATCAACTCTTTAAAATGAAAACAATGTCTGTTATTTAATACATGAAAGAACATTGACCAAAACTATACCTTTTGGATCAACCTCTCGTGCAATCTTTATTGCATCAGAAGTGGCAAGATCCTGATTGGCAGGAGAAATTGCAAGTATGATACAGTTGGGCTGCAATGAGAAACAAGTATAGCATAAATTTTTTTCCTTTTTGGGGAAAGTATATATTCTACATGTTAATAAGCATTAGAAACAAACACTAGTTTAGGCATTAGTAGACCCTCGAACATCATAAATACTAACAGATTGCATGTTTATGAACAAAAAGTTGGAAAGAAGAATCAGATGAGCAATAATTAACACCATTTTCAATTAGGATAGGTTTAGTGTGTGAAGAATAAGCAAGAATCTCTCAATTTCTGCCTCTATTTACCTTCTCAATAAATGATCGAACCATATTCTCAATGTCTTGCACAATTGTTTCAGATTGCCCCTCTACATGACAAGCCAATTGCCATATAAGCTAAATTAATTAACATGAATATGCCAACACAACATAAACAAACTTGCAAAAGGTGAGACACTCACCGATAGCTACTTTTGTAAGTCCAGGGAGATCAATCAGTGTCAAATTCACCACTGCAAAGGTATTGAAGAGCAAAAATAATAAACAAAAGAATGTGGTTTATTTTAGAAAAAAAAAAAGACACCTATTTATGATTAGGGGTTGAACAACTTGACAACCACTCTTATCTCACCATTAGGAGAGAAGATACTGAGATGGATTGGAACACTAGAGATTTGTTTGGAACGACCAGTTTCTCGATCTGTCTCGTCAGAAATCTCCTGCCTAACAGCAGCTGCAGAAAGTATAGTAAGCATAGCGTTCAAGATTAAACAAAGTATTAAAATGAATTGATAGTGGATGGATTAGCTTAAGAAGCTGAAAAAGAAATGCTAAGCAGTTAATTAGTACTAACAAAAGTTCTACTCTAACAGAAAGCATACCAAAATCGGTGAATCTCTTTTTTGGGAGATGCATAAATTCTGCATATTCTTTTCCATCATCGATCCTATGAAGTTGCAAGTTGCAACACAAGCGGCCGCCTTGTAACAATCCCTGTAAAAATAAGTTTTTGTTTTTTCAATCATATCGATGTTTTTGCATTCATAAATGGGGTGAAAAATGAAAAAGAAAAAGTTTACCTGCGCCACGAGGTAAAAAAGCTTTTCCAACAACACTTTCCAGCACTGATGACTTTCCAGAACTCTACATCCATTGAATTAATAAAAGTATTAAATAAAAAAACCTATTATGGAAACAAAAGACGTGAATGATCAATGCCCAATTTTGTTGGAGCTAAGTGCAACAAATAGCAAGGTTCAACAAAAAGCTTGTCGAGCAAGAATCGAGACTTGCGGCAGAAACAAAGAAGAAAAATGAAATAAATTTTAAGCAAAGCTAAAATAGAGAGTATATGGATGAAATCTTGATTGAATTCATTCATATTTTTTTTAAAATGGCATAAAGCCTATTTATACAAGCTTACAACTTGACAACTTAGTTGGAATACAACTAAGTTTCATCATTACATCCACTTAAAATAAATCACCACCTACTACCACTAACAAACTTAGTTGGAATACAACTAAGTTTCATCATTACATCCACTTAAAATAAATCACCACCTACTACCACTAACAAACTTAGTTGGAATACAACTAAGTTACATCATTACATCCAAATAATAATAATAATAATAATAATAATAATAAAACATGTGATTGCTACATGCTAACCATTGCTTCAATGCTCCTCCTTGGTTTGCATGGAGCAAACACCTAGCTTCCTTCTTAGACATTCGAACCTTGTGACATTAAGGGCTTTAGTCAAAATGTCTGCAAGTTGATCCTCAGAATTACAATGGATCAGCTTCACTTCCTGAGCTTGCTCCATTTCTCGAACAACATGCAACTTGATGCTGAAATGCTTTATTCTTCCATGGAACACTGGATTTTTAGCAATTGCAACTGAAGATTGGTTGTCACAGAAGATCTCAGTAGCTTCCTTTTGATGCACTTTCAAATCAGCTAAGATTTTCCTTAGCCAAATGGCTTGGTTGACAGCACTTGCAGCTGCCACATATTCTGCTTCAGCAGTAGATTGAGCCACCAGACTTTGCTTCTTCGAGCTCCAGCAAAACATGGCTGAATCAAGGTTGAAAGCATACCCTGAGGTGCTTTTCATGTCATCTATCGAGCCAGCCCAGTCACTATCAGTGTAGCCAACCAGCTTCAGATTTCCTTCCTTGCTGTACCTTAAACCATAGCTCAAAGTGCCTTTGACATATCTAAGCACTCTCTTAGCAGCTTGTAAATGCTTTTTATTGCAACAATGCAAGAACCTTGAGAGCAATCCTA
The DNA here is from genome assembly GCF_007990345.1 of Gossypium hirsutum. Lineage (NCBI taxonomy): Eukaryota > Viridiplantae > Streptophyta > Magnoliopsida > Malvales > Malvaceae > Gossypium > Gossypium hirsutum. Next base: position 22,935,088 of record NC_053443.1, on the reverse strand, counting down.
CAGCATACATTATGTCTGGTCTAGTGGCAGTTAAATATAACAGACAACCAACTAGACTTCTGTAGGTTGTTTCACAAACCTTCTCAAAATCACCTTGGCTCGATAGTTTTTCTCCAACAGCAACAGGTGTTTTAGTTGCTTTACTGTTTTGCATGGAGAACTTGGTCAGAATCTTTATGGCAAAGTTTCTCTGACTTAGAAATATCCCATTTTGTGCTTGAGTCACCTCCATTCCAAGGAAATAAGACATTTCCCCTAGATCAGACATTTCAAATACTTCTTGCATCTTGGTCTTGAAATCGACCAGCACTGCTCGATCTCCTCCTGTCACCAGCAGGTCATCAACATATAGGGATACAATGAGCTGTGTTTGTGTCCCTTGCTTCTTGACATACAGTGTTGGCTCACTCTTGCTTCGATCGAATCCCAAATTAGTCAAGTAGCCATCGATTCTGCTGCACCAGGCCCTTGGAGCCTGTTTTAAGCCATATAGGGCCTTCTTCAGTTTGTAGACCATATGCTCTCTGCCAGCTATCTCAAACCCTTATGGTTGTTCAACATAGATCTCTTCATCTAAGAAACCATTCAGAAAGGCTGATTTCACATCGAGTTGATGGATTTTCCACTCGAGCTGTGCTGCTAAGGCAATCAGTAATCTAATGGTGTCTAGCTTGGCCACTGGTGCAAAGGTCTTCAGGTAGTCCAGGCCATACCTCTGACTGAACCCCTTGACAACTAGCCTTGCTTTCAGTTTGTTCAATGTACCATCAGCATTTTGCTTGGCTTTGTACACCCATTTCACCCCAATTATCTTCCTTTTGACTGGCCTTTCAACTAATTCCCAGGTCTGGTTCTTCTCAATCATGCTAATCTCCTCAGCCATTGCCTGCTTCCACTCTTGCTGAGCTTCAGCCTCTTCAAAATTGCTTGGTTCAACTATGGCTACATGAGCTCTTTCATAAATCTCAGTCAATGATCTTGTTCCTCTAACTGGTTCATCATCAATGTCCATTTCAGGAACATTTTGATCTGGCTCAGCTTGATCTGCTGCAAGTCCTTCTGAAACTTCCTCAGGTTCATGTTTTTCCCAGTTCCAACATGACTTTTTATCAAATACCACATCCCTACTGACTGACACTTTCTTTGTTGAAGGATCCAAGATCCTATAGCCCTTCTTAACAGTGCTGTAGCCCACCAAAATACCAGGTCGAGCCCTTTCAGACAATTTGTCCCTTTTGACAGCAGGTACATGAGCATAACAGATGCATCCAAAGACCTTCAGATGAGCCAGTGATGGCTTGAATCCAAACCAGGCTTCGAATGGAGTCTTCTGATCCAAAGCCTTGGTTGGAAGCCTATTTTGAATGTAGTTTGCAGTGTTAACTGCCTCTGCCCATAGTGCTTTAGGCAGATTCTTCTGAATCATCAAGCACCTGGCCATATCCATCAAACTCCTATTCTTCCTTTTACTTACACCATTTTGCTGAGGTGTATATGTGTTGGTAAGTTGATGTTTGATGCCTGCCTTATCACAGAAGGCTTGGAACTGAGCTGAGGTGTACTCAGTCCCATTATCAGACCTTATGGACTTCAACTTGCAACCTGTTTCAGTCTCAGCAGCAGTCTTGAACTTCCAAAACACTGAGGCCGCCTCTGATTTCTGTTCTAGGAAGTAAAGCCAGCAATATCTTGAAAAATCATCAATGAACAGTATGAAGTACCTGTTTCCACTTAATGACTCAGTCCTCATAGGGCCACACACATCAGTGTGCACCAGTTGGAGTTTTTCAGAGGCTCTCCAGGCTTGATTCGAGGGAAATGGGAGTCTGGCCTGCTTTCCTAGTTGACACACTTCACACACATCATCATGATTCACTGAGTTGATGAAGTTTTCAGCCAAGTCCTCTCTGACCATTCGAGCCATCGATCTGAAGTTGGCATGTCCCAGTCTTTGATGCCAAAGCTTGGATTCATTTGATGTGACTGTGTAGGCAATGTCTGACTCCCTGGTCCAGTCAACTACAAAGCTCTTATTAGCCATAGGAACTGCCATCAGCTTGGATCCACTTGGATCATTGATTTGGCATTGGTTGTCTTTGAACACAACAGAATAACCTTTCTCCAGCAACTGAGCTATGCTGAGCAGGTTTCTGTCAATTTCAGGCACCAAAAGCACATTTGAAATCACTTTGGCACTTGTGGGGGTGCATATCAGCACATCACCCTTGCCTTCAGCTTGAATAAAATGTCCATTTCCTATCTTGACTTTAGTTCTGCAGCTTCTGTCTAAAGACTTGAAGATTGCAGCATCAGGTGTCATGTGGTTGGTGCATCCACTGTCTAGAAGCCAACCAGATGAGAACCTTTCTTGAGCAGCTGAGCATAACACAGCAAAGACTTGCTCCTCTTGGTCACTGTCCTCCTTAGCTACTCGAGCCTCAGCTTTCTTCTGTTGAAACTGACTCTGCCTTGATTTGGCCTTGCTCTTGCAGACTCTCTCAACATGACCCTTCTTTTTACAATGCTGACATACAACATCTGGATTGAACCAGCATTTTTCTTTTGGATGACCAGCCCTTCTGCAGTGCTTGCAAGTCTGACCCTCTTTTCTTGCAACATCAGTCCTTGGCTTGTCTCTCCAGGCCTTCTTGCCTTTGTAGGCAGTGTTTGTTCTTGCCTGAAAGGCACCTTCTTGATGCTCCTCCAGTCTGCTTGCTCTTCTTTGCTCTTGAGCATATAAAGCATTGATCAACTCTGTCAGGGAGATGGTGTACAGGTCCCTTGAGTCCTCGAGAGATGAGATTTTTGCCTCATACCTCTCGGGCAGAGTTGCAATAACCTTCTCCACTATCCTAGCTTCCTTGAGCTGCTCTCCAAGGAGCCTTATGCTGTTAACCACAGCCATAATCCTGTCAGAGTACTGCTTGATAGTTTCTTCTTCCTTCATCTTCAAATTCTCAAAATCTCTCCTTAAGTTCAGCAACTGTTGCTGCCTTGTCCTCTCTGTCCCTTGAAACTCCTCTTGCAACTTGTCCCAGGCTTGTTTTGGTGATTCACAGGCCATAATCCTTGTGAAAATCACATCTGACACTGAGTTCTGAATGCAAGACATGGCTTTGTGCCTCTTGGTCCTCTCATCAGCATGCTGCCTGATTTGAGCCACTGTTGGATTGCCTCTAAGTGGCTCTGGTTCAACATCTGAGTTGACTACCTCCCACAGATCGAAAGCTTGTAGGTAGGTCTTCATTTTAACCACCCATATGTGGTAGCCTTCTCCATTGAAGACTTGAGGTGCAGCTGGTGAAAAGCTTGATGAAGCCATGAATTTGTATAACAGATCCCTTAAGAAATAGGCTCTTGATACCAATTGTTGGAGCTAAGTGCAACAAATAGCAAGGTTCAACAAAAAGCTTGCCGAGCAAGAATCGAGACTTGCGGCAGAAACAAAGAAGAAAAATGAAATAAATTTTAAGCAAAGCTAAAATAGAGAGTATATGGATGAAATCTTGATTGAATTCATTCATATTTTTTTTAAAATGGCATAAAGCCTATTTATACAAGCTTACAACTTGACAACTTAGTTGGAATACAACTAAGTTTCATCATTACATCCAAATAATAATAATAATAATAATAATAATAATAATAAAACATGTGATTGCTACATGCTAACCATTGCTTCAATAAATTTCAATAAACTCAAATTTCTAGCTTCAAAATGGGAAAAAAGCACAACCAATACAGTGTGAGTCAAAATAACGTAGAACCAAAAGGAAAAATAAATGGATCAAACGCCAAGAAAGACACAAGAAAACAAATATTCGGAAAAATCCGACGAATATTAAAAAAGAAAAAGAAAATCAAGAAAAGAACATTGAACTGATAATAAAATGTCATTTTATAGTTATGACGATGAAGATCGTACTTGGCCACCAACGACGGCTATGGCAGGCAAGGAATCCCAAAGGGTAGGCAATGCGCTTTCTTCGCCATGATCACCAAGAGCGGTATACGCTCTCTGTATATTATTCACCAATGTTATCAAATTCTCCATGTTGTAGTGACGGAGTCAAAAAAAATGAAAAGAGAAGTTAAGGCCGAGACGAATGAGTCGACTCGGAAGCTAGCGCATTTTGAAGAAAAATGTGATTTTTTTGTTTTTTGGTTGAGGAATTTCTGAAATGAGATGGGAATCAGTCGTTTTCTGTTCGACTCAGAAATTTGGGTTGGCGAAGGAAGCGGGAAAAAGCCGGACATAATCGTTAATGGTGACATGGACATTTTATAACGGTCTAAGACTCGGTGAGCCGAACCTTGTGAATCCAGCTCATCATGGAACAAACTGAACTTGGAATTTCGTACAGGCTATGTTCCAAGATTGAGCCTCACTGCCACTGGTCCATCTGTTTGCTTGTTGTAGGCAATTAAATTTAGTGTTTGGTCATAATAAAAATAAATAAATAAGGGTTAATATGTAGTTTACCCCTGAATTTGTCCAAAAGCTCCTACTTGGTACCTGAAATCTTTTTTTTTACCTAGTTGGTACTTGGATTTGAAATCTATCACACATTGCTCTAATTTCTTAACAACCTTGATTTTTTAAGGTTAATATGTAGTCTATCTCCTAAACTTGTTCAAAAGTATCTAGTTGGTACCTGAACTTATCCAAAAATTTATTATTTTTAAATTAATTTATATTTTTAAAGATTTTAATTTTTTTTGTTTGCCATGTGTCATATTGAGAAGCTTCCATGTGTCACAATCAGTGCCATGTTAGCCCAAATTAAGGGTGTTAGTGCGAAGGTACCAACCCGGATGACAAAACAATTTCAGGTACCAACTAAGTAAAAAATAAAATTATGTACCAACTAGGCACTTTTGGAAAAGTTCAAGAGGCAAAACTAAATATTAGCCCAAAAATAAAAAAAAATTGCAAAAAGGGCACTGTCATTACAAAACGTTTTCATTTTAATCATATGTTATTATATATTCATTTTAATTAACCAATTTTTGTAAGTTTTTATTTTTGCCACTCATTTTATATTTTTAATTTCCTTTATTTTTTTAAGGAAATGAGTGACCAAAATGAAAATTGTTGATGCAATGATACAACAAGAAGGAAGTACAGATGAGTGGTGGTTGCTACAGAGGCTAGTTCACCCAATTAAGGTGGAAAGCCAGAGGTTATGGAAAGTGAAGGTGTAGAGAGTGCTAAGGTTGAGAGCTAAAGGTTTGTTGATAGAGTATAGGTTTGGTATTCTTGAAGAGTCCATCTTTTCTTCATTGTTCCTAAAGATATTTATGGGCGAAGGTCTCATTCAAGATGGTGTTAACGTGTTTGACTAGTTATCTGGCCATCATTACGGAGCGTGTAGGGGGATGTTTTCGATAGGATGAGGATGTTTGTGACAAGACAAATCTTATCATTCATTCTGACTTGATGGGATAAAGCAAATGAGCCTACGTGATGTTTGGTGACTGACAACTTAATGTTCCTAATGAAAATTAGACTATCTGTTGCTTGGATGGTCATCTCGGAAGGATGAGTTTAGCTTGCTGCTTAGGCATCTTTTTGGCTTGCCACATGTCTAAACGCGAGTGGAGGTATAACAAAAATTTATTAAAGTTGAGCAAATAAAATAAGTGTACAATAATATTGAATTAATGGCACGTTATTAATAGGAAAACGTTTTGTAATGGCAATGCTTTTTTTGCAAATTTTTCTTTCCTTAACCAAAGTGAAAACTTATAAAAGTTGAGACACTAACTTCGTAGTTTACCCTTAAGTTTTCTTAAGTAGGTCCTGGTAGCATATTCTTTGCGTCGGGGCCTTGAAAGAAAGGGTAAAGACTAAAGAGTGGCATATTCGTTAAAATAAACCAATAACGAGGGTTGTTCTCCACCACACGTTTCCATCTATCTAGTAGTATCTCGTAGAAATAAGAAATTCATTCATTCATTCAGTTGCTTCGTCTCTCCACTCTCTAATCTCCAAGTCTGAAGTTAAGCTCCCCATGCAGATCCTCTCCTCCTTACCTTTCCTGTTTTCTCTTCTTTTTTTTCTCTCTCAAATGCGGATAGAAGCTAATAGAAACTAGCTTTTTCACTCATGGGCTCTGTCACTGTAAAACCCTCATTAAATACTTTCTGTTTCATTCCCGAGAGCCCCAAAATTCGTTGTCATTCGCCTCACTTCTCATTCCTCAAACTCAGACCTTCCCCTGTTTCTTTCCCCTTTAAATCTCCTTCTGATCCAATAAACTCATCTCCCAAATGTAAAATTCGAAGCTTTATGGTTAACCCTTTATTGGTTTTAGTCCCAGTTTTGAGAAGCATCAGAGGCTTGGCTTTTTCGCATTCCCAAAAATGGGCTTCACGTTTGCACGATTGCATTACAGAATCGGAGGAAATTTTAGACCAATACAATGGCAATTGCTTGCAAAGTGGAGGTCTTGGGATGGCTTTATTGAGTGTAACAGCTAGCGCTAAAGTTCGGATTAGTCCATTCGTGGCGACATTGGCGGCGAATCCCACGTTTGTTTCTGGTTTGTTTGCATGGTTCATTGCTCAATCGGTGAAGATTTTTTTAAATTTCTTTATAGAGCGGAAATGGGATTTCCGGATATTGTTTGCTTCTGGTGGGATGCCTTCTTCGCACTCGGCTTTGTGTACTGCTTTGACGACATCGGTTGCCATTTGTCATGGAATAGCGGACTCCCTGTTTCCTGTTTGTTTGGGGTTTAGTTTGATTGTTATGTACGACGCCATTGGAGTTAGAAGGCATGCGGGGATGCAAGCTGCGGTAAGAACTAAGAACCAACAATTTTATTTTCTCTGTTATTTACCTTCGAAGATTTTTGAGTTTTGGGTTGTGTTTGTTTATAATGTTGCATCACCTTTTCTTTTGTTGTTTTAATTGTATAGGTTCTTGAAGCTGGTCTATTAAGATTTAAGAGGGCTAACTTGATTTTCTGAACATTATCTTGGCAAGTTGTTGGTCCTGTTATTAACATGGCGAAATTGTAATTGTAACAGGGACATAGGTCTTGGTTGTTTAGAGAAAAGGAAAAGGAGACTTGCAGGGTGGGTAAACTTTGGACATAGATGAAAATTAATGAAAAACACCAAATTTTTTAATTTACTCAAATAGAGTCCGGAGAGAGATAGACTTAAGATTCTTCTCAACTTTGAAATTGGAATATTTGTAGTGCTAATCTTTTGTCAGAACTCAGAAATACACCTAGTTTGAGGCTTAAAATCTGAATTTGGTTATAGATGAATGTTGCCAATGTATGAGTACTTATCTATGCTTAAATTGTAGGTGAATGGCTAGTTGATAATATTCTCTTTGGGTATATTGTGTAGCATATGCCATTGGATTTCCATTTACATAATCTTGTTCTTGGGGTCACGGACCTCATGGTATGCGTGGTATATTTGGCATTACAATTACATCCTACGCTTCTGTAAGTGAATTTTCCCCACTGATGAATTTGATATGGACTTTGAAGTGGAAGTGTTGAATGGGTTCTTTAATGATTAGAAAAGCAAAGATGTTATCACAAAATGGTTCTTGAATGTCACCAAGTTTAGATTCTGAATTGCAGTATTGCTTTTCTTTAGCTTTTAAGAATTAATATCAAATAATGAGGTTTCATTCTCATCTAAGTAAATCGCAGGACGAGCAATGTGGCTAATTTTCAAGTACATGCTTCACATTTTAACAACTTTTTCAACTGCTAATTGAATCTGATTCATCGAAACAAATATGGTGGCCATCGCTACCCTGCTTCAACTTAAAATGATCATAATCTGTCTGCCGAAGATTAGGGTTTCATAAACAATAAGAATGCCTTTCCATATTTTCTGTCTTGCAAAAATATTGAAACATTTGGGTAAGCTTGTTTTTCTTAGGTCTACATCTGCAGGAGATTCCTATTGCCTACATATATATGCCTAAATCTCACTTGTTTTTTTTTTTTCCCTGGGTACAAATATGACCTTTACTTGAATGTTAGCTCATCCTCCAATAATTGCATGCAACATTCTGAAATTCTAATAGTAGCTTGCCTTGAAAACTCTCTTTGTTGGTACTAACATGTGTTGGGATCATGGAATAATTTTTTCTTACCGGTTGTAGGTTCTAAATATGATCGTTGAGGACCTATTTCAAGGGCATCCAATTAGTCAAAGAAAACTCAAGGAACTTCTTGGCCACACACCGTCACAGGTCTTTGCTGGAGCTATGCTTGGGATTGTGGTAGCTTGTATATGCTGCCAAGGTTGCTTGGCTACAACCTAGAAATGCTTATAGAGGTAAATTTTTTGTCATATCATTTGGACAGTGTTTTACTATTGTAAAAACCTGGCTCAATTTTATGGCTTGATGTGTTTATTGTACTCTCACCAGAAGATGCTGAACTTTTGTTCTTGTTTCAGTAACTTTCCTACTTGTAACACAAGTCCAACTTGACGCTAATTTAGGAATCTAGAAACTTTCCTGCCTTATCAAATAATGAGGTTTCATTCTCATTTAGGTAAATCACAGGACAGGTGATGTGGCTAATTTTCAAGGACACATTTTTAACAACTTTTCAGCTGCTATTTGAATCGGAATCATTGAATTAAATATGGTGGCCATTGATTCCTGCTTCAACTTAAAATGGTCATAATCTGTTAGCATTTTCAAAGTATTTAATGTTCCAATAGTTACAAGGGAAATGTTATAAGTAATCCAAAATTTAGCAGTGAAGAGTTATAAGTGATAAATTAAGTCTCTTAGTTATTAAATTTTACATCTCTTGGTTATTTGTTACTAATCAAGAGTTGTGACAATCTAGATAGATACTTTTTTGAATGGTATGTCTATTGCTAGGAGATGTTTGTATCTATATGAACAAACATGAAATTTGTTATAGATAAAATTCAGATTTTATTTGGAATGACATATCAAAAGCTTTGAAACAAAGTTCCGTTTTGTTCTTTCCCATCTTTTGATGTTCATAAATTATTTTATAAAGAATTACTTCAGAATTCTTTTATAGAAATTTATATTCTGTTAAACATGGCTTAGTGCTCAGTGAATTGTTTTTGTCTGTACAAAATGTAAACAATCATTTGGTTTCATTATATTCTTGAGGTTTATTTGTTCATAATTATTTTTGCGCACAACATTTACAATGGGAACTAATAAAAAAGACTAACAATGGCTTGATACATGACTTGGTGTTTTGTCATATTGATCAGTTTTTGTGTTCAAGCTTTATTTTCATGTTTGGTTCAAGTATTCAGACATTTATTCATGCAATAATTCAATTAAGTTATTTATTCACTAATTAGACACACTTTGCATTTTTTTCGATTTAGTCCTAAAAATTCAATTAGGCACTAAATCATTAAAATTTTCTATCCATATTTTCACACAATATTTCAATCAATCAGTAACTAATAAAAATTTATAAAATAAAACTATTTCACTTCGGATTTGTGGTTACGAAACCACTATTCCGATTAGGCCCTATGTTGGGCTATCACAATTCTCCCCCTTAGGGATTTTCGTCCCCGAAAATCTTACCAGTGAATAAGTTGGGATACTGTTTCCTCATAGCCTCCTCGGTTTCCCATGTTGCCTCTTCCATCCCATGTCGTTGCCATAACACTTTCACTAAAGCAATTTCTTTGTTTCTCAACTGTTTCACTTCTCGTGCCAAGATTCGAATCGGTTCTTCTTCGTATGTCATATCCGATCGAATTTCCACTTCAGTCGGTGAAATCACATGCGATGAGTCCGATCGATCCTCAACATAGAAACATGAAACACATTATGAATTCTTTCCAATTCTGGTGGTAAAGACAATCGATAAGCCACTGGACCAACAATGGCTTGATACATGACTTGGTGTTTTGTCATATTGATCAGTTTTTGTGTTCAAGCTTTATTTTCATGTTTGGTTCAAGTATTCAGACTTACATCCCCAACAATTGAAGAAGTTCTGCACCAACATAATCTATCTGCAAAATATTAATTTTCCATACAAACAATATGGACGTCTCCGCATTAATATTGAAACGTCTATGTATGGTTGTTTTTCACAGGTCCACATCTGCAGTTGCCCTATTCCCACATATGGGTTCCTAATTTCTTCTTTCTTTTTTTCCCTTGATACAAATATGACCTTAACTTGAATGTAAGTTCCTCCCATAATTATATGCAACACCCCCCAAAACTCTAGTAGCTTGCCTTGAGAACTGCCATTTGATCTCTTTGTGGTTACTAACTTATGTTGGAATCGAGTCATAAAACTTAAGGAACTTTCTGGCTAAAAGCCATCACAGGTCTTTGCTGGAGCTATGCTTGGAATTGTGGCGGCCTGTATATGCTGTCAAGGTTGTTCGGTTGCAGCATAGAAATGCTTCTGCAGGTAATTTTTGGTAATATAATTGGAACGGTGTTTCGCTATTGTTTAAACCTGGCTCAATTTTATGGCCTTCTGAGCTTATTGTACTCCACATACTCTCATTAACCAAAAACCTGAAGATGTTCAACTTCTGTTCCCGTTTCGGTAACTTTCCCAGTTGTAAGTTAGATTTTTTTTGTTCTGTGAACTGGGTTACTTATTCAAGTGTAAAGGTGTACCCAAAACATGGTTGGGTTTGAGTGAAAATATTAATCTCGAAAAATAGAATTGAGCAAAAATAATTAAACCAGTTTAAGATATAGGCTTGGAAAGGAGTCGGACATTCAAGGCTCGAGTCCTACTTAAGTCAATCTATTTTTCTGAATTTATGATATATTATATTATGTAATTTTTATATATTATGTCCATAAAAATTAGACTTATAGTAATATATTACCCTAATGTCAAATTAACCGAATTGAAATTTAAGGGATAATTGAAATAATCGAATCAATGTTTTGATTCCGTTTATCAGGTGTTTTTTTTTTTACTTGATTGAAACAATCAAGGATCTTGAAGCTATAACCTCCAGTAATGGTGTTTTCAGATTCGGGTTTTTTAGCCTTATTAGTTCTATAGATAACTACATAATCAGGGTCATTAGCAATTTATACAAATATTATAGAGATCTAAAGAAGTAAAAATATATAAAAATTGGTGCTTAATAAAGATCAAATTTTATATTAAATACATTTTAAGATCAGTTATTTATCTTTCTGAAAAGCAAAGATTAGTCACTGGTTGTGGCTATGAACACTTTAGTTTGGACCCAAAAAAATATATAATTTTTGAATTTCTTTTTTGAAAAATTTAAATTAGCCTACCAAAGATTTGAACTTGGAAGTGAAAGTGAAGCAAAATATAGGGGTGTTGGGCAGACGAATGATGGTTGTGGGCTGGTGGTGGTGGACGCTAGACGGGTGTGATCATGTGGCCTTAGGTAGTGGTGACCGTCGAGGAAGGGTTGGTGGTGATGCATATGGTGTTAACCTTTAGGTATTGGGATGGAATTTCAGATATGGGAAAATGAAGAACAATTAAGTTTAAGGTTTTTAACCTTTTAAGGCTTTTTCTTTTTTGACTTAACAGCTGGCATGCTTTTATTGACTTAATAAAATTAATGCAAATGGAGAGATACAGAGAGCCAAAGATGAAAAAAGAAAGTAATTGTCCCTTTTCCCCACAAACCCTCCCCCAAACATACCAGACGCAAAAATGCTTCAGTTAACATAAAAACCCATTGAAAGGCTTTAAAACTGGAGCGATTTAATAAAAATGCTAATCAGCATCTTTTGATCTAGCATTCCTTGTGAGCACAACCGGAATCGTTAGCTGGTACTACGCATATTTTGCCCTTCGGCCTCCACTAGCCTTTGAATCCCCACCGGAGCCTCCTCTATTCATCAAACGTCTCGTTTCCGGAGGAAGCCTTCTCTCACAAGCAAGTGAGCCACCTGATTACCTCCCCTTTTTATGTGTTGAAATTTGAAGCTCTCAAAGCCCATTATAATTTGTTTGGCTTCCCAAATATATTTGCTAACCTTCGATCTATCTATGCATGGCATCCTAAGCTTTGAAATAATCAACAGTCTCATTCAACCTCCACCATCTAAAACTCCATCTCCTGGGCAAATTTGATAGCCTGAATGGCAACAAATGTTTTCGTCACCTCCACGGTTGGTATGTTTCTATTCCAAAGACACACTGCACCTATTATCAACCCGTTGTTATCTCTAATTATTATACCTGAACTTAACGCCTCCAAATCTCTGTGAAATCTATAATTGAAATTAACTCTAACCCACGGATTTGGAAGAGGCCGCCACACCACCGTCTCATCCCCTCCAATGCTTCCAATTCCCTAACATAGCCCAAAATGAAGATACATAAGTCATTGTTGGTTTGTTGTTTTCCTTCATGCAATAACTTGTTTCTCGATAGCCATAAAGCCCAAATGGTAACAATAACGAGTAATTGTTGGTGATTACGCCTTGTAAATAATTGCTTAACCCATTAACGCAACGATTCCCCTATCTGGTTTAGTTCCCAAGTTATACCTAGTTGTTGCCAAACTTGCAGGGCATAGGGGCAACTGCGACAAGCATAAGAGCCAGTTTTGAACTCTTCTCCACATCGTAAACATATTGCATCAATCACTAATATTCTAATACAAATTAGACTTTGTAGGTAAATAGTTATGTATAAATCACCAGATTGTAATTTTCATCTTGTTTGGCACTTTTGCTTGCCACAATTGTCTGTATAAAGATCGTGTCTCCAAACCTATGTCTCTATACAAGTCATCCTCAACTTTGGGGAACCCTCTCAGCAAAAGTCGATACCTTTTACGCACCATGTACTCTCCAGAATTCTCAGGGCACCATTGCAATTTGTCCGAGTGCGCATGCTATACTAATGGAATGCTCAATATTCTCTTTGCTTCTTGGTAAGTAAAAGTGGTAACCACTAAATTCTCTTTCCATGCCCAATCTTGCTCGCCAATTAGATTAGCAATCATATTAACATCGTAAACACGTGGTGAATTAATTGGGTAAGGTCTATCACCAAGCAGTCAAGCTGCCTCGCACACAAGTATTGACTTTCCATCATCGACTTGTTAGCTACTCCCCAACAACAGAAGCCCCTTTGTTGCCCAAATGCTTCTCTAGATTGCCGAAGGTTGACTGACTCCTCTCTTAAAAAATCGCCACTGCCATATTTTGCTTTTAGTACTCGTGCCACCAATGAGGCAGGATTACAAACTAATAGTCACCATTGCTTAGCCAGAAGTGCAGTATTCGAAAACCCAATCCCCCAACCTCCTCCAAAGCGCACAATCTTTCTTACGAACACCGATAAATTCCTTGTTGTGACTGTGATTTCTGCCACCAATAACGGCATAATAACGTTTCTATCTTCTTGCAAAAGGAGTTTGGCAATAAAAAACATGACATAACATATGTGAGAATCGCCTGCAATATAGATTTAATAAAAATTGTTTTACCTCCTTACGATAACCACCAATTACACCACCCATTAATCTTCCATTGAATTCGATCCTTAATACTTTGGAAAGTCAATTTTTTATTTCGACTCACCACCATCGGTAGCCCCAAATACTTCTCAGGATTCATAGAACTTCTCACTCCTAGCCCCATTTCTATCAGGTATTGATTTCTTTCACTAACGTTTGAGCTAAAATAAATAAGGGATTTTTAAAAGTTAATCAACTACCCTTTTTCCTTTCCCTAGCCTTCCAAGCTAACGATGTGTCCAATTCCTGCCACCCGTCCGATATTTGAATTCTATCTATTTGAATATTTATTAATTCAATTCAATGATGCTAAGAGAAAAGAAAAAAGAACAAATTTTCACATGTTCTTTAGTTTTTCCAACCAAGAGAAAAGAAAAAATCGAACAAGAGAAAAAAAGTCAAAATATCAAAAACTCGTAATGAAAAGCATCCATTGTCTAATGGATAGGACAGAAGTAATTTAAACCTTTGGTATAGGTTCAAATCCTATTGGACGCAATTTAGAATCAATTTATCTATTCCATTAAGTTAGAATTTTCTATTTATAATTGTTCTTGAAGTAGAAAATGTTCCATTTATTCCTAAATAATGTCTTTCAAAAGCGTTTCTACTTCTTCAGTGAATGTCTTGGTAGAATATATGATTTCTTGGAACTGAGGTTTATTCATTTTTAAGTAAGTATGTAACTCAATGAGAAATTTCCTTACTTGTTCAATTTATAATGAATCAAGATAACCATTCGTTCCGGTATAAATAGCACTTATTTGTTCTGCCACCATAAGAGGATCTGATTGGGATTGTTTAAGCAACTCGTGTAATCATTGACCTCGTGTCAATTGATTTTGAGTAGCTTTATCGATATCAGAAGAAAATTGTGCAAATGCTTCTAATTTGGCGAATTGGGCCAATTCCAATTTTGATTTACTAGCAACTTATTCCAAAGCTTTAATTTGAGTCGCGGATCCTACTCTAGAAATGAAAATCCCCACATTAATAGTAGGTCTGATTCCAAGATTGAATAGATCGGCGAATAAGAATATTTGTCCATCTGTAATGAAAATCACTTTAGTAGGAATATACGTCGAAACGTCTCCCAACTGGGTTCAACTATTGGTAAAGCAGTTATACTTCCTTCACCTAACTGAGAACTTGATTTAGGGGCTATTTCTAAAAGACACGAGTGTAAATAAAAAAAATCTCATGGATAAACTTCACAGCCCGACAATCTTCGTAATAGAAGAGACATTTGGTGATAAGCCTGTGCTTGCTTGGAAATATCATCATAAATATTAAGGTGTGTCGTTCACAATACATAAAATATTCAGCCAAAGCAACTGTTGTATAAGGAGCGAGGTATTGTAATGTAGTTGGGGAATCCGTTGTTTCGGCTACCACAATAGCATACTCCATCGCTTCCCTTTCTTGGAAAGTGGTCACTACTTGAGTCACAGAACATCTCTCATATTCTGCCAAAACATTTTTCACATTTTTCCCCCACTAAAGATGCATCCTCGAAAATCAAACTATCATTTGCAAAGAACAAATGCAATACTATAAGCCTTGATCGATCGCCTCCACTCCCTCCACCAAAACCTTTTGATAGGCCAATTGCAATAAAGATGATAGCCCCTCGCTGCAAAACAAAAATAGAAAATGCCTCAAGGGATCACCTTGTTGAAGTTCTCTAGAGGGGGAAATTTCTCTTCTTGCTACACAATTTACAACCACTGAATACTTAACATACTTTACACATATCATTACCAATTTTACCCATACAACCATGAATCTTATTTTTAGCATTTGCTCCTCTACCAAAAGTCACTTGACTCTATCATACGTCTTGATCATATCCAACTTCAACGCAAAATAGCCCTTTCGACCACCCTTTTTTTTTTCTTAAAAGAATACAATATTTCAAAAGACACACCATATTATCCGTAATTAACCTTCCTAGCACGAAAGCACTCTACACCTTATTAATACAATGCGACATAATCATTTACAATCTATTAACAATTGGCTTTAAAATTATTTTGAACAACACATTACCTAGACTGATTGGTCGAAAATGAGTCATACTGGAAGGACTAGTTTGCTTTGGAAGAAACATTATATTAGTATGATTGATATCTATTAGGGACCCATCACCATTCAATATATCAAGACAATACTTACTAACATCTCTACCAATCATATGCCAAAATTTCTACTAAAAAGAGCAGGCATACAATCGTTGCCCGATGCCTTTGTAGGATGCATACTATGAATTATCATCTCAATCCCCTTCTCTGTGAACCTCGATCGCAAAATCTCATTCATGCCTTCAGTAACATGAATCGGAATACCCAAAAGAAGTCTCTTCATATCCCCTCCACCTTATGATGTGAATAGCTCCAAAAATACCAATAAGCAATCTATTAAATCCCTTCGTCTCCCACCAAAATTTGACCATCCTCGTTTTTAAGTCGTTTAATAACATTCATTCATTTTTGCTGCGAAGCAAACTTGTGAAAATAAATTATATTTTGGTCCTCATTTCTCAACCAATTAGCCCTTGCTCGTTGTTCCTAATATCTTTCACCCTTATCAATTTCTAAATTCAACTTTATCTTAGTAATGACTAATTCTTCCAATACATCGTCATTCAAAGGCTTGCTACTCAGCTTTTCTAATCAGTGCTGTAATCTACTTGTGGTCATCCTCGAAAGTCACCTTATATCCTTTACCCACCTTATTAACCCTCATCCAATCGACTTAATCCGATTAGGCACAGTACCTACTGAATCTGCCCATAAGCGATTGACCTCCTCTTCGCATGATTCATTAAGTATCCAAGTTGTCTCAAATTTAAAGTTTCGTTGCCCGTTCTCATGCATTTCAGTCGGACAACTTGTATTAAGTAATAACAGACAATGATCAAACACTGAGTGTACATAATGCTTCAGTCTAGAATTCAAAAATAAGTTCCACCACTCCGATCGTACCACCATTCTATCAAGCCTTTCCTAGATATTATTTTAAGGCAATCTACCACACTTTCATGTAAACCATTGGCCTTCATGTCCCAAGTCTAGGAGTTCACAATCATCAAGAACAGATCTAAAAGCTTCCATAACCCTCTCATATCTTATTCTACCGTATTATTTCTCATGGGAATACACTATTTTATTGAAATCTCCCACGACTAGCCATGTATTGTTTCCTTCATCTACGAGTCTCTGAAGTAGTGCCCACGATTGATACCGTAAGGTTCCCACCGAATTTCCATAGAAACCAGTGAATGATAAACCACCCTTTGTACCATTACTACTCACCTCAATTTCATTCGTAAAATTGTAACACCCCTTACCCAAGACCGTCGCCGGAATCGAGTACGAGATGTTATTCAATTTAACTTACCAATTTGGAGCATAAAAAAAATTGCTTTCAAAATTAAATTCACTGTTCACAATAAAAATGTCCACCTACGTGACTGTCACTAATTTAATTATATCTCGAGTTAAGAAACTCAAAATTTAAATCCGTAAATTTTCCTTGAAACTAGACTCATATAACTTCTTACCATAAAATTTTTAGAATTTTTGGTTTAGCCAAATAATACAGTTTATTCATTAAAGTCTCCCATGTTTCACTACTTGACAGTTCTGACCTCTTGGCACTAAAAATCAATTATCTCATTGTACAGAATTCATATATGGTTACCATTTATTTCTTTTGAAAATAAACTCATTAAGGAATCTAGACATATAAATTATGACCTATAATTATTTCTGTACAATTTATAATGATTTTCTAAAGTCAGAATAGGGGACTTCAAAAACCATTCTGACCATGTCTCACTAAAATTCAAATATCTCAAAATATAAAATTCCTTTGCCTACACCGTTTCTTTCATGTAAAAATATACTTGATAAGCTTTAATTCTATATATAATTCACTCCCTAATTCCATTTCTACTATTTATGGTGATTTTTCACATTCACGTCACTACTGTTGTCAAAGAAACTGCTTCTTTGTATTAGCTACCATTTACACATACATAATATCAAAACATAATCTTTATCAACCATTTCAATAACTAATCTTAGTCATATTATATGGACATACTCAAAATGATTAAGACTCTATACATGCCATAGTTTAAACATTTTGAAAACACATAATACCGAGATGGTTATGATAGTGTGATACGAGCTCCGACGATCCCCAATTCGAACAAGCTCAAATCACTATAAAACAAAGGAAATGAGAAAATGTGTAAGCTACAAATAGCTTAGTAAGTTACATGTAAATAATAGGTACTCATTTAATAATTAACACTTTTAACATATAACTAATCAAAGCATTTCTTAGCAATTTCAATCACTTACACATGCACAATCTTACCAATTCACTTTCATATACTTTTTCACACTTAACATTTATCACACATGCTCATTCTTTCAATTGTACATGCATACACACTTCATTTCATATTCACTTTAACTCATTATTAATCCCGTTGAACACTCGGAATATACACGGATACGTAGAGAATCTAGCACATAAGTGCCACACTGATATGTAGCCGAAGCTACCACTGATATGTAGCCGTAGCTACCACTGAAATGTAGCCGAAGCTACCACTGATCAATAACACTGGAAATGTTCACGGGTCTGCTCACATAAGCTGTCAGGTGTTCGCAACACATGCTAGATCACCCAGCACCCGGAACTCACTGTAACACTGGTCTCTAGTGATATGTCACTTGTATCCACGTCTATTCCTAAGTTCAACCGGGAATTTACACTTAACACTTTATTTTAAACACTTTTTCACTTGAATAATTCATGAATAATTTTCCTTTCACATTCAATATTGATTCACATATCAAATATAATTCACAATTTATAAAAATATAACTATTATTTACACATAACTTACCTCGGATGCAAAACGACTATTTTTGTAATTTAGTCGATAACTTTCTCTTTTCCCCGATCACTTCCACTATTTCTTTTTTCTTGATCTATATTAACACAATTTAATACATTTTATCAACATTTCATTCAAATGCAATTCATACACAATAATTTGGTAAATTTACATTTTTCCCCATAACTTTTCAAAAATTCCACTTTTGTCCCTAAACTCGTAAAAATAAAATTCACTAAATTCCTAAATTTCAAACTTCACTAAATCATATTTCATACTCATAACAGCCCTCAATTTCACAAAATCACAACTTTATGCACACTTTACCATCTTTCACAATTTAGCCCTTTTTCAACATTTTCATTGAAATTCATCTAGTAAAACTTGAAATTAACACTTCAAACATTCATTATCTAACATCACTAATCAATTTACAATTATATCATGAATGGGTCAATTTTTAAACTTTAAATTCATTTAAATTAAATGGTAGAAACATGAAATTCAAGCTTCAATAAGCATAAAAATACGAAAATAATTAAAAACGGGGCAAAAAATCACTTACAATTGAGCTTAGAAAATCAAGAACCCTAGCTATGGTGACATGAATTTTTTTTGACAGCAACCATCTGATTTTTAAGAAGATGGACACTTATTTTCTCTTTATTTTGTCTTTTACTCAATTTGGACAAAAATGCCCTTGACCCATTACTTAGATATTTTTTCTAGAATTACACTTTTGTGTCCATATCACTAATTTATGGTCTAATTGCCACATAAACACTTCCAATTTCATGCAATAATTCAATTAAGTCATTTAATCACTAATTAGACACACTTTGCATTTTTTTTAATTTAGTCCTAAAAATTCAATTAGACACTAAATCATTAAAATTTCCTATCCATATTTTCACACAATATTTCAATCAATCAGTAACTAATAAAATTTTATAAAATTAAAATATTTCACTTCAGATTTGTGGTTACGAAACCACTATTCCGATTAGGCCCTATTTCGGGCTATCACAAAAACCCCAACTCTTTCAAACTTTCTCCATCCTCAAACTCTTCAACTTTGTTTCCATGAAGAAAGTCATCTCAAGATTAATTTCTCTCAACACATACCGAAGGTGACGAATAGCCCAGGGGTACCCCAACCCCCAAACATTCCAACTTAAAAGTTTCATCGCGTCTGGCTGCTCTGCCGAACAAAACTAGTCGTTATCTCAGAAATGTGAACTATATTTTGTCCAGCAGAAGCCTTCCCTGAATCCAACTCATCAGAAACTTAAAAAATAATGTATTGTGAGGTCATTTCTTTTCCTCCCCAACCTCCACCGAATGATCCTCCTTAACCATTTCCCAATTTGGATCTACTTTCACCCTCACTCCAATATCAACTAGTTTCCTTCCTCTCGCATTCAATCCCAGATTTGCACCGATGTGATTAATAAAGTCAGCATTTCGAAAAAGGTCCTGTATGCCTTTCTATCCAATCGTCTCAGACCAACCGCTTGCCTTTCTTAAGTCACCTATCCGCGAAGCATCCCCTTTCTCACGTAACCAACAACTTGTAGCCACCATTACTCTTCTTAGATATTTTGAAGTGTCTTGAATACTTCTGATCTGATTTAGAGCTCCTTTGGATGCCCGTTTTCCTCCGGTGTGGTGCGATTAAGTGTTATTTCAATGTAATCATACCGGTGGATGTAACACTTCTAACCTGTATCCGATGTCAGAACAGGGTTACGGAGCATTACCGAACTTACAATCAAAAAAATAGTCATTTTATTTTCGTCTCACATTCAAATAAAAAACCAATCACAGTTAATCATATAGTCCTTAATACGGGCCCTCGATTCCCAAAATAAATATTAAAATTAAGTCGGGACTAAACCGAGTACTCAAAGAATTTTTCAAAAAATATGGAAAATTTTCAAAGGTGCAGGGGACACACGCCCGTGTCCTTGCCCGTGTCCAATCTAGTAAGATTACTGATTTGGGTCACATGGCCAAGCTACACACTCGTGTGCTAGGCCATGTGAAAAATGGTGAGCATACTGACTTGTAAGACACTGCCAAGCCACATGCCCATGTGCTAGGCCGTGTGAAAATTGGAGGTTATACTGATTTGTGTTACATGGTCAAGCCACACGCCCGTGTGCTAGGCCGTGTGAGGCTACTAACTTACTTTCATTAAAAGTTACTTATTTTGGCGTGTGTCTCAGCCATGTGAACAAAAATAAGTCATTTTTCAAGCCATATTTCTCACCCAAATAGGTATCAACCTAAACACTACAACTTGCATATAACCATGACATAAATAGGCATTCAAAACCAACCAAAATCAAGTTTAAAACATGCAATAACATCACATACAACTATAATGCACATAGGCACCTCAATTGTCCATTTAAAAACATGCCAACTATGTCTCCAAAACCTACCTAAATGGTCAAACACATATATGCATATTTGTACCAAAACTTAACATGAATGACACTTATCAAGCTCAAATATTTGGTACCCCAAAACACCAATTCACAAATTAGACATTCACATGACAACCATACACCACATATAATAAGGCCATTTACATATTTACATGATAAAATAGATCCACAATATAAGCCAATTCTAATGGCTAAAACACAACAAAACATATAAGTTACCATTAGCCAAAATGACCTATACATGCCATTAAACCCAAAATATATAACCAAAAGTACCAAAATAGACGATTGATAGTGTGATGAGATCTCCAACAACTTCCAATCCGAATGAACTTCCGAAACACTATAGTAAGTTCGTATAACTAAAAATATAACTTACCATGTAACCACAATTTAGGCAAGAAAATTAAGGTATAGCACAATTCAATTTGGCCCCAAAAGCCTAACACGTATCCATCAACCAAGTTAGCCACGAATTCATTTGTCATATAAATACCATTTCCAAGTAATTCATGTAAATACCTGTACTAGTTCGTATCAAACTCATATAGCCTCATAACTGAACTGTGCCTGTTGAACCACTTAGAATAATATCAGACACACGAGTATCTCGCACACTATGTGCCAACACGTGGTCGAAACCACTACTATCTCATATCTCATATCAATACTCTCTCTCGAGCCATAACTGGGTCTACTCACACAAGTTCTCAGTCAAGACGTAGTTACATGGTGCTGCTCACACAAGCTATAAAGTAACCGCAACACATGTCGGAAACTCAGCCACTAGTAGGACGTACAAGGCCAACACCCAAAACACAGTAACCCCTAATGGCATGTTATTTGTATCCTATTTATTCCTAAGGCTCAATCGAGATCCTTAAGTTGTCGAAACTTCGTCGAAGATTTTCATAGAGCCATAATACAAATATTATAACACACAAGCATTTAAATCACATATAATTTAATGCTAATTAAGTACACGAACTTACCTCGAACTCGTACGAAGAAAAACAATCGATTACTCCAACACTTTATCTTTTCCTCGATCTAATTTCGTACGTTGCTTTTTTGATCTATATAATAAAGTTTAACTAATTCAAACCTCATTCTATTCAATTCAATCCAAAAGACATGTTTTGAAAAAATTACCATTTTGCCCATATACTTTTGAATTCTTTACAATTTAGTCCCTAGGCTCGTAAAATGAAATTCATGCAATTTTATCCATACCTAAGCTAGCCAAATTCTATACATGCTTATAGCAACCCATACATTTCACAGTTTCACACATTTACCACACAATTATCACATTTCTCAATTTAACCCCTAATTGACAATTTCATCAAAAATCACTTAACAAAAGTTGTTTATCTCACAAAAAAGATTCATTTTCTTCCATTAAACTTCCCAAGCAACTAAAATATACTCATGGTAAAACCCTAGACATTCAACCATTTTTCAAATTAGTCCTCGGGTTAGCTAGGTTAAACTACAACGATCCTAAAAACATAAAAATCATTAAAAACGGGACAAAATTTCACTTACATGCAAGGGATTTATTTTGCTGAAATTTTGAGCTTCCTTGGCTCTTTCTTTCAGTTGGAAAATGAAACAAGAAGGTGGCCATTTTGTTTTAGTTTATTTAATTTAGCTTTTATTACTAAATTACAAATTTACCCTTACATAATTTTAAAATTTTCATAATTACCAAGCCATGCACATCCACTAACTCATTTAATGGTCTAATTTCCACATAAGGACCTCCACTTTAAAGCTTTATAACTATTTAATACATTTAGCTAATAGAACACAACTTTTGCATTTAACGCGATTTAGTCATTTTCATCAAATTGAACATGTAAACATTAAAATTTCTTAACGAAATTTTTATAGTATAATACTATCATGCTGTAGATCATAAAATAATATTAAAATAAATTTTTCGACCTTATATTTGAGGTCTTGAAACCATTGTTCCGATTTCACTGAAAACAGGCAGTTACAATGGAAGCTGTTTGGAATGCACAACATCAGTGTGTTGAATGCTATACAACACCAGTAGAAATGAAATTTTTCACTGGTGAGAAAATTGGCAGTGAGTTCAACGCAGGTATGCTTTTACCCTTTTGTCTTTGTCATGTGCTTTTATATATATATATATAATTTATATACTTTTGGTAAAAATATATCTCATTTTATCTTTTATCCCAATCTCTTTTATATTTAAAATGTTAGTTTTATTAAATTTAAAAACAATGCTTCATTATAATAATATTGTTTGTATTTTCATGATATTAAGTACTATTTTAAGTATATTTTTATAAAAATTAATTATATAATTAATTAAAATATTTATAATAAAATATCATACGATACATTTTAATATTTTATTAAATGAATTTATAAATTAACATATTTTTAATAATTTTGTAAAAGTAAAATAATTTTAAAAACTTCTATTATATATATTTTCTAATTTGATGTCATTAATAGTCATTTTCTACTCTCACCAAACCGTTACAGTTGCGTTTGAATCTAAACACATATTTTACTGTTGTTTCTAATATCACTGCTACAATATCTAATTCACCGCTACAGTAATTAATCTCACTATTATCGTTGTTTTTAACTTCACCAGAGATAAATACACTATCTATCCAAACTAAGTCTTAGCCTTAATTACGAAATCTGCCTGATGATTCCGATTGCCTTATCGTGCACCGTGATTTTAACTTGGAAGTTCATTTTGAATGTTAGGAGAAAAGATATGTGGATAATGATGCCCATCAAAGCTGCTTTTTACTGTGAAAGTCTGAAATCATACGGTTGAGTTGAGGGATTCCATTTTTGTTGTACATGTTTCAACTATTTTAGTTATTGGTTTTGCTAACAAAGAAACAAGGGTCATTGGGAGAGGGGATGGGAAGGTTTATTATTATTATTATTATTATTATAAATTTAAGTTCATTATTATATTTTTTTGAAAATATCTATGTATTTTATATATATATTTTAAATTTTTTCCAATTAGGATCAAATTGGGTCCATTTGTAAATTTTGAGGGTTAATTTTTTAAAATTATAACTAAATTGGTATAATATGTAAAGGTTGAGGGCTAACTTTTTTTAATTACTACATCATCCTCTCGTTAGTGCAATTAACGAAATTGGTCAAAAAAACAATCGCGATTAGTTAGACGACTAATTTTAAAAAATTCATAGTTGAGTGGTAAAAAAAGAAACAAATTCATAGTTGGATAACCAATTTTAAAAAATTCATAATTGGGTGACCAAAAAGAAAAAAAATAACCCGTAATTAGGTGACCTATGGTGTATTTTATCGTAAATTTTTTAGACTAGATACTTGAGTTAGATTTTAGTTTATATCGGGGGCCATTTGGTATAGTTATAAAACTTTTTTTTATGTTAAAAAAAATTAGTTATTTCAATTTAGATTATCAAATCAAAATCAAATTGAAATATGATTTGAACTAATCGAATATACCCCTAATTTTCTTTAAATGTTTCATTTAAACTCGAATTGAGATATTCAAACGACTTATAAAATATAAATTCAAAAATTGTAATTACTCGGAACCGAACCGAAACAAATCGAATTCTATTTCTTAATTGAATATTGAAATTTAACAAAAGAGTTAGAAATCCAGAAAGTGGGTGAATGAAGAATGGCGGTGAGAAAGTCTAGTAGTTGGATCTCTTCTTTGTGTTCAGACTCCACAGATTTTATTTAAAAAAGAAGTTGAACAAGAATCCATCTAGACGATTGGCTTACCACATCATCCATGAGTGATTATAGGGCTGCGAAACCCCTTGGAAATTTCGTTTCATTCAATTTTCAAATGTCAACTTCCGACTTCTTAATTAACTAATTGGTAGAACGCATATCCGTCTTTCCTTGGAATTTTTTGCTTTTTTTACCCAAACAAAAGCAAATGATACAGCCTTTTTAACATTCTCCACTATATGTTTTATTTAAAAAAACACGCAAATATCAATTTTAAAGGTGATACAGTCATGAATTTCGAAAATCTAAAACACCAAAATTTTTTAAAGAAATTTGAAATCGAAATACTTTAAAAGTGCATTATTTTAATATTTTATTTACATAAATACTTTTACATTTTTTTAGCTGATTAGAATTTCATGGATAAAAAATAATGTTTAAAAAAATTACATATATTTATATAAATATGTATCACTAATTTTGTTTAATATATCAACATTATTTTTTTTGGTAGAAATATAAAATATAAATTAAAGTATTTTATAGCTAAACTAGAGGCAGGTTTAGGGGTTGGCAGGGGTTTCGGTCCTCCTAAAATAGAAAGTTTTTTATTTAGGTCTTTTATAATTTATCAAATTTTAAATTAGAAATGATAAAATTAAATTTAATCCTCTAAAAATTATAAAAATATAAAAAATTACATTTTTACTACTATAAAACTATATAATTTAATTCCGCCTTTTAAAAGATTTTTGAGTTAAACTAAGTGAATCAAATACAAAAGATTTTGAATAAGTTGAAAAAAAGGAATTCACTTAAAATTTTGAAATTAGTCCAAGATTTTGGTTTTAATTAAGCAGAGCCTAAAAAAGAGAAATACCAAAAACCGAATTGCCATGTACCTAAAGTAATGCTTGAGAAGAAATTTATACGTGTATAAAGCCAGTTGGTCAAAACTGAGAAAAGTCAATAGTAGTACAAGTTTTTACGCGTTACCTATAAAACGACGACGGCTACACGCGTCTTCCTCTTCTGCAATTCCATTTTCTCTCTCTCACACCTAAACTAATTTCCTAAATTGGACGTAAGCATCTTCCCTTCTCTTCGCTCCTTTCTGGTAAGAAATCTCTTCTTTTTATGTCATTATTATACTTTTCGTACATTCAATCTCTAATCTTTAATCTTGCAAACCAAGATGAATTGAGCCTGGGATTCGCTTTTGATTCCTAGGGTTTCAATTTTTTGTAGGATTGGATTTTTTTTTCTTTTATTCTTTGTATAGTACTGTTTATATTGTAAAAAAAAAAAGATGTGGGGGAAATTAATGTGGATCTGTACAGATACTTTAAGACTTTTTAGCATTCAATTTTAGAGTGTTGGAAAATCTTTGTTCTTCAAATTTTCACAGTCAACCATGTCTTCGGCTGGTCTTGCTGTTGTCCCGGTTCGAAATGAACCTTTGATCCCTCCTGATCACATGAATCCTGAATTGGGTCTTTGTGAAAACGAATCAATTTGGATTTATCTGGCCCTTTCCGAATCAATGATTCCAATGCGGATTCTGGAATCGGATTCTATTGAATGCTTGAAGCTACGCATTCAAACCTTTAAAGGTTTTGTTGTGAAGAATCAGAAGTTGGTTTGTGGAGGCCGGGAGCTGGCGCGGAGCAATTCACTTGTTCGTGACTATGGAGTGAACGATGGAAATGTTCTACACTTGGTTCTTAGGCTTTCTGATCTCCAGGTCATTCATGTTAAGACTACAGCTGGGAAAGAATTTACCTTTCATGTTGAACGAGGGCGTGATGTTGGTTATGTGAAGGAGCAGATTGCTAAGAGGGAGAAAGGTTTTTCTGATTTTGATGACCACGAAGTTGTTTGTGATGGGGAGCGATTAGAGGATCAGAGGCTTATTGATGATCTATGTACGCACAACAGTGCTGTATTGCATTTATTGGTTCGGAAATCTGCCAAAGTTAGGGTTAAGCCTGTTGCTAAGAATTTCGAGTTGTCTATTGTGGCACCAGAATTGAAACGCAAGCTAGAATATGATCTTGGTGATGAAGAGAATTCTTGTAGAAGATATGAAGTTGACAGGGAGGTTGAACCAAGAAAGCCTCCTGATAGGGATTTTGTATTAGAGCCTGTTATTGTTAATCCCAAGTTTGAATTACCTTCGATCATTGTTGATATGATTAACTGCACATTTGATGGATTGTACAAAGGAAATTCTCCAATCAGGTCTGTGGAGGGTACTGGAGGAGTCTATTTCATGCAAGATTCATTAGGCCAAAAGTTTGTTTCTGTTTTTAAGCCGATTGACGAGGAGCCTTTAGCTGTTAATAATCCTCGAAAATTACCAGTGTCACCAGATGGTGAAGGGCTGAAAAAGGGTACACGAGTTGGAGAAGGAGCATTCAGGGAAGTAGCTGCTTATATCTTGGATCATCCTAAAGGATGTGAGGAGAAGGGTTTTGCTGGGGTTCTTCCTACTGCTCTGGTCAAGTGTTTGCATACTGGCTTCAACAATCCAGATGATTTAGCAATTGTCAAGATTGGATCATTGCAGATGTTTGTGGAAAACAATGGAAGTTGTGAGGATATGGATCCTGGGTCTTTTCCAGTTGAGCAAGTACATAAAATCTCTGTGTTAGATATAAGATTGGCTAATGCTGATAGGCACGCTGGAAATATTTTATTGAGCAAAGATGAAGATGGGCAAACAGTGCTGGTTCCAATTGACCATGGCTATTGCTTACCTGAAAGCGTAAGTTTGCTCACTGATAATTTGTAATTTACTACAATCCTTGTTTTCCGTTTTTTACTACTTAACCCTCAACTCTGTTCTTGTTATTTTTGTTTCTAGGTTCATCCTTTAGATTGTAAATGTTAAACACAGTACCGAGGATAGTTTGAATTCAACTGTGGATTTAACTTGAAATAGATTCATGATTAGAAGGTTATTGAACTTGGATTAGATCTTACTGAGTCAAGAGGCTCCAATATACTACTAAAATTATTATGGTTCACTGATGGGCTAATTTTAGACTATCTAGCAAGCTCAGTGATGCTCCCAGTCTGATTCTGTGCCCAAATTTTCTGGGAGGGGGGGGGATTTCCATCTTGTATAGAGTTTATGAGTGTATCATTAAACTTTGTCATTTTTGTTTCATTCATTCAAAAGCTCAAATTCTGTATTTTCTGGGGGGGGGGGGTTTCCATCTTGTATAGAGTTTATGAGTGTATCATTAAACTTTGTCATTTTTGTTTCATTCATTCAAAAGCTCAAATTCTGTCTTTTTTTTCTCTGTTTTTGGGTGTTTTCTGTATTTTTCTCATATCGTCTTTGCTGTGTCTTGAAGCTTAAACACTAATCAAGTTTTCTGTTTCCATAGTTTGAAGATTGCACATTTGACTGGCTGTATTGGCCTCAAGCTCGTCAATCCTACTCACCTGAGACACTTGAATATATAAAATCATTGGATGCTGAAGAAGATATTTCCCTTTTGAAATTCCTTGGATGGGATATGCCACCAGAGTGCGCACGCACTCTCCGCATCTCCACCATGCTCCTCAAAAAGGGTGCGGAGAGAGGGTTCACTCCCCATGCGATTGGAAGTATAATGTGCAGGGAGAATTTGAAGGAGGAATCTCCAATTGAGCAAATGGTCCAAGAGGCACAGGATTCCGTGCTTCCTGGCACAAGTGAAGCTGCATTTCTGGAGACACTCTCTCAGATCATGGATCGACATCTTGATGAGATTACTGGGCTATGAAAAGCTCAAATTCTGTATTTTCTGGGGGGGGGTTTCCATCTTGTATAGAGTTTATGAGTGTATCATTAAACTGTCATTTTTGTTTCATTCATTCAAAAGCTCAAATTCTGTCTTTTTTTCTCTCTGTTTTTGGGTGTTTTCTGTATTTTTCTCATATCGTCTTTGCTGTGTCTTGAAGCTTAAACACTAATCAAGTTTTCTGTTTCCATAGTTTGAAGATTGCACATTTGACTGGCTGTATTGGCCTCAAGCTCGTCAATCCTACTCACCTGAGACACTTGAATATATAAAATCATTGGATGCTGAAGAAGATATTTCCCTTTTGAAATTCCTTGGATGGGATATGCCACCAGAGTGCGCACGCACTCTCCGCATCTCCACCATGCTCCTCAAAAAGGGTGTGGAGAGAGGGTTCACTCCCATGCGATTGGAAGTATAATGTGCAGGGAGAATTTGAAGGAGGAATCTCCAATTGAGCAAATGGTCCAAGAGGCACAGGATTCCGTGCTTCCTGGCACAAGTGAAGCTGCATTTCTGGAGACACTCTCTCAGATCATGGATCGACATCTTGATGAGATTACTGGGCTATGAAAAGCTCAAATTCTGTATTTTCTGGGGGGGGGGGGTTTCCATCTTGTATAGAGTTTATGAGTGTATCATTAAACTGTCATTTTTGTTTCATTCATTCAAAAGCTCAAATTCTGTCTTTTTTTTCTCTGTTTTGGGTGTTTTCTGTATTTTTCTCATATCGTCTTTGCTGTGTCTTGAAGCTTAAACACTAATCAAGTTTTCTGTTTCCATAGTTTGAAGATTGCACATTTGACTGGCTGTATTGGCCTCAAGCTCGTCAATCCTACTCACCTGAGACACTTGAATATATAAAATCATTGGATGCTGAAGAAGATATTTCCCTTTTGAAATTCCTTGGATGGGATATGCCACCAGAGTGCGCACGCACTCTCCGCATCTCCACCATGCTCCTCAAAAAGGGTGCGGAGAGAGGGTTCACTTCCCATGCGATTGGAAGTATAATGTGCAGGGAGAATTTGAAGGAGGAATCTCCAATTGAGCAAATGGTCCAAGAGGCACAGGATTCCGTGCTTCCTGGCACAAGTGAAGCTGCATTTCTGGAGACACTCTCTCAGATCATGGATCGACATCTTGATGAGATTACTGGGCTATGAAAATGCTAACCCAAAACACTTTTAATAGTGATGAACATCTTTAGAGAATGCTGGTTTTTATAGTTGCTAGTTAAGTAGTTGCACATACCTTCTATTCAGCAGAATGCACAATGGTCTATTCTTTCTTCTCCTCCCTTTGATGCGATTCTCTATTCTTTATGGCACTTTACAGAATGCCACTTAGTTAGAGGTTCACAATCATTTCAATTGTTTATCAAGATGTTTTTTTGTTGGTTTTTTGAAATTTGAAGTAAAGACACGAGTTTCTTCTCATTCACTGTTGTTAAAGTGTGTTTAAGTTGGAAGTTACTGTCTGTTTTAAGATACTGAGTCAATTACGTATGCTGATTCCGCATCTCTGGGATTGATTTGATTCTTTCATTTTGCTGCAAATACAGTAAAACTAGCTAATATTTTTAAACTATAAATATTGGAAATCAAGTGATCAAATTGCTGTCCAATTACAATTTTACAGATAAAAGAGGAAGGATTTCCGGTTGCACCATAGGCCACAGACAGCTCACACGTCGGCTGCTTAGTGATGTTAAAGTTCCTCAAATGGATAGGCTTTTGAATTGCACGTTGAAACGTGGGAGGCCAAGGAAATAGATCAGAAGGAGTCCTCAACTGTGGTCAATTTCGATGTCACTTCTCACTCAGGTTAGGTATATGAAAGTGAGTCTTGGTAGGCCTTTTGAGCTTCATCTTCGTTCTGAAAAGAACAAAAGTAGACATTGAAATGGTAGGAATTAAGTCAACTAGTTTATACTGTCATCTTTTGAGCTTCTTCAACTAGATTTAGATTCCACGTCTCAATAGTTCTACAGAGATTAAGCTTATTGTCTAGTTATAAAAAGATTTAAGCCTCCAATGTCGATAGAGTTCAAGAATCCTTAATGTTAACTGCAAGCTACTTTAAATATTACAAGAATATATAACAAGTATTATGGGGATGTGAAGCAGGGATCCAGCTGGGCATTTTAACTACAGAGATTGGGTATGCATGCACCTCCTCCTGGGTTTGTTGTTCTTTCCGTATCCATCTCCATACTCGTAGCTTCGACTCTTTCCTGTCCCACCGAAGTTACGTTGCATGATGAGGCTATCATGATTCATGGCAACCTCTTACACTGCTCGGGGTGCCTTCCCAAATGAGTTTCTTGTCATTCCCCCCTAACTTCTAGGCTATATAACTGCAAAATTGACCGAATTAATCGAAATATTTCGATACGGTTAATGTATTTGAAAAAATTTGATTCAGTTAATAGTTAAAGATTTTAATATTTTGGGTAATTTGGTTGGAATATTAACCAAACTAACCATTTGAACACTTCTAAATATCACCATGCTCCTGTCTACTACAAGTGGGGCACCCATTGTGTACCATTGTTTTACATGTTGAACAAAGAGTATATGCCCACTGTAGATATCAAATTATTTGGGGCAGCTAGATCTGCTCCGCATGAGGCCAAAAAATAAAAAAGAAATCCCATCGGCAGTGCTAGCATTCAAAGGCATTGAAAAACTCTTTTGCACAAAAACCAATTCATTAGAAAACAGAACCAGCCTTCGGCATGTGAAATTGGAGAAACTAGCACACCACTTTGGGACCACTTGCAGAGCAAAATAGACAACTAAAGTTGTTCTACAAACATAAATGTACTGGTGTCTAAACAAAGATGAATAAATAACCAAAGCTGAAAAAAAAGCTGTAGTTAAGCACTATTGGGGCTTTTTCACCTAAATAATATAAAAATAAAATTAATAAGATATGCCCATAAGATTATTTACCAAAATGGTATAGTTTTTTTTTTGGTACCGCCGGTCAAATTGGTGTCACTGGACTGAAATGCAATGATCTAAAGTATTCAGGGACTTGATATGAAAATTTACCCTTTTGAGTGGCTGCTGAAAAGAAAAGTGAAAAAATGCGGCGGCACCAAACTTTAAATGTGACTAATTGCCTTTTAAACCCTCCTTATTTATTATTTTCTTTTTATTCCCTTTCAACTCACTACATTGTATTTAAATAAGCCCTCAACCTATTTTTGTAGTTAAATAAGCTATTAACCTATGATTTTTATTCATAAAAATCCTTTATTTTAATATTAAAGTAAACATATTTTACCCAAAGTAAATATTAAAGTTTGGTGCCACCACACAGCGACACCCTTTCACTTTTTCTTCATAGTCACTCAAAATGATAAATTTCATATCAGGTCCCTAAATACTTTAAATTATTATATTTTAGTCTGGTGCCGCCAATTTGACAGGTAGCACCAGAAAAATAATAATATTTTGATAAATAATCTAATGGGCATGCCATTTCAGTTTTTAATTTTTAATTTTTGAATTATTTATTAAAAAAAGCCGCACTATTGGTCTTGGTCAGCAGCCTGTTACACTGTAGAGGGTATTTGAGGGTGAACAAAAATAACGAATCCTATGAAAATCTTAAATAGTTACGGCTAATTAGACAATCTCTATCATCCTTTCTTACCTCTATATGAAGCCACTATTCCACGCATTTCTTGTGAATTTATGCAACTTTTTAAACTCCAAATATGTCCCAAGAACCAAACTCGAATGGGAATGAAGCAATGAATCTAATATATGTCCCAGCATAAACAGCTAGACATGCCACCTCTGTTCAAATCCACAATTCCCCGTGCCAGATCAGAAATGCTGAATCAGTATTGGGAAACCTTCCTCAAATATAACAAAATACATCCTCAGGAGTTGGGGACTAGACTACATGCAAGATCAAATGGAGAAACATATTTATGATGAGTTCAGTTCTTTGATGAATTAAAACTAATGCACTAGGCAATTCATAGCTAACAAAAGAACAAACATAAAATTCACCTTCATGAAACCAAACATATATGCCTTTGTCTTAATCCCAAAGAAAAGTAAACATTGTGATGTATTATTATACTATTTGCAACGCCCTTTGCATTGAGAGTTTGAGGGTTTAGTTTCCCATTGACACAAAGAGGGTAACAAAGCCAAACTACAGTTTGATTGTGGACAAAAGTGAGAACTGAACTTAGTGGTTAGAAAGCTAACTTGCTTTCGCCTACAATACAAGGCGTATAACTCGAAAC
The DNA here is from genome assembly GCF_007990345.1 of Gossypium hirsutum. NCBI lineage: Eukaryota > Viridiplantae > Streptophyta > Magnoliopsida > Malvales > Malvaceae > Gossypium > Gossypium hirsutum. The sequence continues at coordinate 22,902,415 of NC_053443.1, read as the reverse complement.
TACACCTCGTTAATTGGAAGACGGCCAAAACAGAAAAGCACGGTGGTAGACTTGGGGATCAAAGACTCTAAGTCTAAACATACTGCTTTCAGGGTGAAATTAGGGTGGCACAATATAAAAAGAAAGCGATAGGCTCTGGGCTATTAAAACAAGGGCAGAGATGGGTGGTTAGAAACGGTGAGTTGATCAAATCCTGGGGAAGATGCAACTAGACGCCTTATCCAAGGACCACTCAATAATGGAGAAGAAGAACGGGATGAATCTAGTGCCTATGCACTAGCTGAGGGAAAACCTGTAATACGTCAAGGATGTGGTGGAGGTTTTAGATGAGAGTGGGACACTGTTTGGAAAATGAAAGTCCCACCCCAACTAGAGTTTTAAATATAAATTGTATTTATGCATCTATTTCTTAGCATCGATTTTATTTTTTTTGGTGTGGATAATATGAATCAATAAATATCTTAATTTAAATATTTTCTGTTTGTATAGTGTGATGTCAACATGGAATCTTCCTCGGAAAATTTTCATTTGTAGTTCATGAAAGTGGAGCTAAAGTGAAATTTGTCAAATACCAACTCATTTGCAGAGTCAAACTAAATATATATGCATGCATCCAAATGTCAAAAGTGTGTTAGACAACCAAAATATGAATCAATAAATATCTTAATTTAAATATTTTCTGTTTGTATAGTGTGATGTCAACATGGAATCTTCCTCGGAAAATTTTCATTTGTAGTTCATGAAAGTGGAGCTAAAGTGAAATTTGTCAAATACCAACTCATTTGCAGAGTCAAACTAAATATATATGCATGCATCCAAATGTCAAAAGTGTGTTAGACAATGAAAAGATGGGGGAAGGAAAACCAAAACTGGTGGAGGGAAGACACCGATAGTGCCAACATGACATCCTTAAAGAAATTGAAACTTTTGCTTTATTTTCTCCGCCTTTTTTAACTTTGAATCATGTGCTGCTAATTAACAAATTCGACGCCGTGACTTATCATCTCAAATTAAAGTAAACCAAATCATTGTTCCTACATTATTTTGCACATGCCACTGACTGTGACTTTCTCTAAAGCTTTGGTGTGATTTGCGTGCAAATTTGTAGAATTCAAGAGTGAGGAACAAATGGGAATTTAATTAAATATTTATTTAATTTTATTGTTAGAAATTAAATTATTCGAATAAATTGACTTTTTATGGTAAAACTAACCCCCCCCCCTTTGATATATGTGGCTTAATTTATTATTGTTCCACAGCACCCTTCACTTGTCCCAATTTCTCTTTATACTTGCAACTTTTGCCCCTTTGATGACGACCTAATATTCCAAGATCAATGCTCATAGGAGAATGAATCATCTTTCCGTGGCCATAATTTCAACAAATTGCAATTAAATAATCCAACCCTAACCATGAGAAACAAAATAATTGTTGGTTATGTAACAAATTGCAATTAGTTTAATAAATTAGATAAATAAAATATTGCCTTAGTACGACAATCATCAACAAAATCTCATTTTAAGGGTGATTCCATTAATCTTTTTTATTAAATTAAAAATTAAAAATATATATAACTTTCTTGGACATGCCATTTCTTTTGTTTCAAAAGTACAATGGACAACACGTGAAAACCGAAAACCCGCCGAACGACATTCTCTACTTCTAACCAGCAACCCGCCTTTCCTGGTCATCATCTTTCCCTTACATTCTTATCTATGAAAACATTATTATGTTTCTTCCTTTCTTACCCTCCCCCAAAAATATCCAAGGAAAATAATATAGAGATAGGGATAGAGCTTTGTCCCTTAATATAAAAATTAAAAGCACCGCCATTTTTAGGCGCATCCACGGGGAGAAAACCCGACACGAGAACCCGCTAAATCATATGCAACCCGGAAACCTTGTTGCTGGATATTTCCAATGATGGACAACCCGTTCATTGTACCCGCGAAAGCAAAGCAAAAGGTCCCGCTGCTATCTACCGGGATCAAATAGTTGGTCGCCGGCAGTGACAAGTCAGCTCCTCTAAAATGCAACACCAGCGTCGGTACCTTAACGGAAGTCTGCCCTGACAAGTCAAAGCACGTGTCAAATAAAGAGAAATCAGGCGCCCGCTTCAGATTTGTAGCTCCGAGACGGAATGCATCCCTCGTTGCCGTGTAAGCGGGTTGAGTCAAGCGAGTTACGGACGTGCCTGAGTCGATAATGACCCCTCCGTTACCGTCTTGATCCATTTTGAACAAGGAAGGTGAGATCTTGGGGACACGTGTACCACCGACGCTGATCCCGAGCAGTTCAACGTAGTAGAAAGTGTCGAGCTTTGGGTTTGTTAATAAGGGAGTGAACAGAGCACCTCGAGGAATGGCGGCATCACCGAAAACCAGGGAGGATGGTTTAGACGAAGCCGATCGGTCGACCAAACAGTAAGAGAACTTCCGGTTGAACCGGCTACCAGTTTGGGAGGGGAACGATAATATCCCTCTACCAAGACCTAATAAACCTGCCGCACCAACAAACAAGCCTTCATTGTCGTGACCGCAACCGAGTGCCACGCGTCCCACCGAGGTTCTTCTAAACGTCAGTGTTTCAGTGGAGAAGTCGCCGAAAGTAACAGAACCGTCGCCGTAGGATACTTGATAAAGACACATCCGGCGTTGATTACATCCCGATGAATCTAAGCTACGGCAAAGTGGGGATCTACAAGGAATACCTGAGAAAGAAGCTGATTTAGACGGGTCAAAAATTGGGTCAGATTGAGAGTAGCAACTCTTGCAAGGTGAACACTGGACCCAAACCACGTCGCTACCAGTGTCAAGCACCATATAAAGATTCCTCGCAGGAGTACCCACACCTAGGCGCGTGAAGTACTCTCCACTACCTTGAGCGAGTCCAGAAATAATAGAACTACTGAACCCAGAACGCCTACCGGCGGCGCGTGGAGGGTTCCGCGCAACAGCTTTGGAGACAAGAGAGTATATAGTTCCAGACCGCAGCGCGTCCCGTTGGAGTCGTAAGTCGAAGAGTAGCTCCGGAGTATCTTCCGAAGATAAAGCGTCTACATGGTGCAATTCCAGCTGCACTTCCAATGTGGTGTTGGAACTAAGAGGGTCGAGCTGGGAGGTTTCTTGAAGGGAATTAGATTCGGGTTCGGAGTCGTGCCATGAGAGGGTGGGTGCTGAAGGGAGAGGGCGGGGGAGTAGGGTTTGGAGCTGGAAAGGAGAGGATAAAGCGGCGGAGAGAGAAACTAGGAGAAGAATAATGGAGGAGTGAAAGAGACGGTTGTTTCTCGATTTTTGTCCCATTGGTCAGTGAGGGTGAAACCAAAAGGGCAAAAAAGTGAGAAAAATGGTGAAGATGGTGGAGTTGAGAGAGAACTTAAATAATGGAATGTAAGGCGGTTCTTTCTGACAGCCTTTACTTTTATCACGTTCAGATGGGGTTTTTTACAAAATTATTATAAAAAAATAAAAAATAACCAAAATATTAAATTTTTTTATTTATCAAAATATTATATAAAAAAATTTATTTATTAAAATATATCAAAAAAACAAAAAACAGAAAAAAAAATCTTGACAACAGCATGATCAGTCCAATCATATTGGCGGCATCAAAGGTGCCAAAGAGATTGGCGGCACCAATGGTGCCAATGGACTAAAATGTTAGTTAAGGGTAGTTCCAAGGACCTGACATGCAAATTTATCATTTTAAATTTTGAAAGTTAATTGCGTGTGCACTAAAATTGAAATATGGTTAATTACCTTCTAAACCCTCCTTATTTATTATTATTTTTTATTCCCCTTCAACTCACTTTTTTATTTAATAACTCTATTTTAATTTATTAAATTTAATATTTTATGTTTCCATTTTTTTTCCTTTTGATTAAATATTAGTTAAGGGAATATATTAAATTTATAAAATTAAAATAGTTTAATTTAATAACTCTATTTTAATATAATAAACTATTCTCATTTAATAACTCTATTTTAATTTTAAAAAATTAAATTAAACTATTTTAATTTTATAAATTTAATATATTCCCTTAACTAATATTAAATAAAAATGAAAAAAATAATGGAAACATAAACTATTTTATCTATTTACAAATTTAATATATTCTTAATAGACTTATAACATAAACATGTTAGACTTAAGATATTATGAAGCAGCAAATTTTATATTTCAGTAAATTTTATATTTTAAATGAAAATAGAGTTATTAAATGAGAATAGTTTATTAAATTAAAATAGAGTTATTAAATGAGAATAGTTTATTAAATTAAAATAGAGTTATTACTTAATTAGAATTCTAAGTATCTTAATTATCACTTAACTAATATTAGATTTAATTAAAAAAATTAATAGAAATACCAGGCTTAGAAGGGGAATAAAAAAATTAATAGAGTTATTAAATAAAAAAGTGAGTTGAAGGGGAATAAAAAGAAAATAATAAATAAGGAGGGCTTAGAAGGCAATTAGCCATATTTCAATTTTAGTGCGCACAGCAATTAACTTTTAAAATTTAAAATAGTAAATTTGTATGTCAGGTCCTTGAAACTACCCTTAACTAGCATTTTAGTCCTTTGGCACCATTGGTGCCGCCAATCTCTTTGGCACCTTTGGTGCCGCCAATGTGATTGGCCTGATCAGGCTGTTATCAGGTTTTTTTTTGATATATTTTGGTAAATAAAAAAAATTTATAATATTTTGGTAAATAAAAAAATTATAATATTTTAGTTATTTTTTTATTTTTTTATAATAATTTTGTAAAAAAAACCTTCAGATGGTGCAGCCAAATGTCTGTCTTACCCTTGAGGATTCAGCTTCAAGATTGTGCTTGGAACCCGTGACATGGTGTGAACCGAAAGCACCGCCACGATTTACCAATCCAAACCAAAACCCAATCACCTACTATACATAATTTACTAATTTAATTTAATTATTTTTATATGTTTGTAGTGCAGAAAGTAAAGAGTGACCATTTCCTCTCCAATTTTCTGAACAATCATTTAAATTCAGTTGTTTGGATGCACTAATAATTCAATTAAATCTGTGATTGGACAAACAAATTTCTACAAGATGTTATCTTCTCCCAGATTTGAGTTGACTCTGACCACACTCCCAGGAGCTCCCTAGATTGGAATTCACAAAACAACCACATCCTTTCCTTATACAGGATTTCGCATGCTTTTCCATGCAATTCTCATCTTTACTCTTTAATTAATTACATAAATGATCTATATTTTTTATTAAACACGTAAATGACCTAAAATTTACAGAAAAAATTAGTGGAGCCAAAGAGTTTGGCGCCACCAACATGCCACGTCAGTAATTAAGATAAAAAAATTAATTTTTTAGTGAAGCCATATAAAATAGCCTCACCTATATAAATATAATGGAAATACTATAATTTTTGAAAAATGGTAAACTTTAAAAAAAAATTCCATTTTCTAGTGAAGCCAAATAAGTTGGCACCACCAGTTTCCAATGTGAGTTTTTTTTTTAAGTTTTCTAAAATTTTAAATATATTAAAAAAATATTAAGTATAATTAATTTTAAAATTTTAATATATTTAAAATTTTAATATACTTAATATATATTTTTAATAGGTAAAGTCAAAAAAGCTTTTCTTAATATATTTAAAATTTTAAAAAACTTAAAAAAATTAAATATATTAAAAAAATGTTAAGTATAATCAATTTTAAAATTTTAATATATTAAAATTTTTAAAATATATATATTTTAAAATTTTAATATATTTAATATATTTTTTTAATATGTAAAGAGAATTTTTTTTAATATATTTAAAATTTTAAAAAATTTTAAAATTTTAAATATGTTAAAGAAAATGTTGAGTATAACCAATTTTAAATTTTTAATATACTTAATATATTAAAATTTTAAACATATTAAAAAAATTTAAGTATAACCAAATTTAAAAATTTTAATATATTTTTTAATAGATAAAGACAAAAAATAAGCATTCTTAATATATTTAAAATTTTAAAAAGAAAAAGGTGCGGGCAACACTTAGGAAATGGGTGGTGCCGATCTATTTGGCTCCACAAAAAAAGAGAATTTTTTTTTAAAGTCCTTCTATTTTTTAAAAATTATAGTATTTTCTTGGTATTTATACAAGTAGCACCATTCTATATGACTCCACTAAAAAATTAATTTTTTTTATCTAAATTGCTGATGTGGCATGTTGGTGATGCCAAACTCCTTGGCTCCACCAACTTTTACCGTAGATTTTAAATTATTTACGTGTTTAATTAAAAAATGAGTCATTTATATAATTAATTAAATTTTTAGGGTTAATTTTATAATTAAAAAAAAACCCCTTTACTCTCCTTAGCTTTCACTCATGTGTGCATTATATTCATCTCTCACTCTCTTTCTTTTCCTTAGGCTTTTTTACTCAATTAAAATAATAATAATAAATCCGTGCAACCTTGGAAACCGGTTTCCAAGCTTTGGAAATGAACAAACAAACCCATATCACATCCGTAAAATTGATTAGGTCTTTAACCTAACAAATCAGATGGGTCCATGGCCGGATTCCACATCCCTGTAACAAAAACCAGTGTAACAATTGTCGTGATTTTGGACTATTGAGTTGCACAATCAAATCTCCTGGCCTCAAAGTGCAGCAATAACTTGGGTTCCTAGGACACTACATTTTGCAGCAAATGGCGTTGGAAGGTTCCTTGTTTTCTCCTCATGATTCTAGTAATAAACTTACTTTGCTACAGCTTCACCAAAACTTGTCTCCGGTCTAAATTCTCACAAAGCATAATAATATAGGAGCCCCTCTTTCAGATCTTTGAACATCGTCTTTAGAATCCATATATTAAAAAAACAAAACTGACATGTGCATGCAATGCAAGCATGGGACAGTATGTAGATCAGAAGTTTCTTGCCAGTTCTATGATTGATTTTCTTTTGGTCAGATTATCTGAACACACAAGACATTATCATGTCTGGATAACATTAATCTTGTTTTCGGTCTTACTCCCCACAGACATATTCTTGTTGCATTAATTGAAGAAATGGGAATGCTTATGGAAACATCTCCATTCCTAGTTTCAGAGCAGCGTAATTTACGGAGCTAACGAGCTGAAATAGAATCTTTTTATATAAAGGAAAATGAAGAATAATTAATCAAGTAGAGAAAAACAAAAAGTTTTCCATGTGTACACCAGCCCACATGGTTAGCAGATCCATGATATCAGGCATTACACTACTGCGCTTCTTTAACAACAGTAAATCAAGGCTACTTTTGGTTGAGTTCCCACTTTTGTTGACTAGCTGCTGTTGAATTTGTATAGTTATAATAATTGTACATGGAGACAACCTTCAACACTTGGACCCAATCCGGTTGCGTATATATCAAATTTATCAAGTAAGATCTATCGAAAACCATTTCCAGAGGACTTGTAAAATTAGAGAAATGACTTTTTCTATATCATTAATGCAGTAGGTATTTTAGAGTTTCAACGGTGATATTTTAGTTGATCGAATTTCATCGTCAAATTGATTAGAATGTAATTTTCAATAATTTGATTAAGATAATTTAACTTTTTCTTCTTTCAGGATAATTCTGTAACTATGATATATGTGTCTCATTCATTTGTGAAATAATGAAATTACATGAATTACAGAAAAGAAAATGTAGTAAAGAAGCTGGAGAGGAGCACCCACCAATTGAAAGGGCGGCCAGGCCAACAAACATCACGGAGAAATTGAAGCTTTTGTCTTTTTTGTATCTTAACTTGCACCGCGACTCTAGGCCATCTATTTGTCAACTTAGAAATAATGTAATAATTAATTCAATGATGACTACAATTAACTTAAGTTTTTAAGATTAATTTAGCTATTTTTTTGTATATTAAATATATAATTAAGAATTCATTTGATGCATTAAAAATTATAATTTACTACGAATATTATCCCCTTTGCATATTGAAACATTTTTATAAGAAAATAACAGTCAATTTTATTAGTTTAACTTAAATTAACTAATCAAAATAACTTTAGAGAATTAATATATGATTTATGCGCAATGAGATCTAAACTTAACACTCAAAATTTTAATATCAACTTTTGTCGACACAATTAAAATTTGAATGCCGAATCTTTAAGAATACATGAAAATTTGTATCTTTTTTTTTTGGTACATATCAATTCTGTTTAGTCTATTTGTACGAAAAATTATAAGTTGATGTAATTTATAACTTTTTAATGTTTATAGTAATATTTTGTACTTAGATGGTTTAAGATAGATTTTAGTAATAGAATTTTGGTTTATTTACAAATTAACCCCTAAATTATACCTTGATTTTCAAATTAGTATTTAAATGATTTTTAAACTATAAATTTTGTCACATTTATCTTCTCTATATATTTTCAAGGTCTAATAAATCATTTTCTATTCTCTTGAGCCACCAATTATACTATTTACTGAGAATTACCCTCTAAAAACTTGCACAGTAGTTAAAGCTTCTGCAATAGTAACATTAAAAACATATAAAAAATTAATATACACAAACAAAAACAGAATTTAAAGACAAGAAAGTAATTGATAAAAAACTAAGTATAACTAATTAATTATAAATTAAATGAAAAGAACATTTTAAAGTTCAATTAATTCATTAAAACTGTAAAATATAATTATTAAAAATTAAAATGTAACTAATAAATACCACCCTATTTATTACAAATAACTAAAGAGGACGTGGACAGATATAAGTGATAAAAATATTATTTGATTCATTATCCTATTGATAATATATTTATGCAACATCTTATATAAATAGATCAAAATGCAGCACCAAAAAACATAATCCTGATAACATGAGTTTCCATACCCTAACTTAGTTTCTTGTAAAAATTTGTCACCAACCCAAGGAATATTGATGTATAATCTTTCATCCATGCGCATTCCTTATAATAGAAAACAATGAAAATCATAGCTAACATTACAGAAATTAAAAAGCAAACTTGAAATAAAGAAGCTAACAAATACCAAACAATTTTATCAACTAAGCAACTCTAATGGTTCAACTTTGAGCATAGTGAGTCATTGTCCTTCTACCATGTTGATTCCCTGTTCACTCACCCTTTCCCTCTCAAAACTTTGAATTAAAGTGTCAAATATCAACTTTAACACGTTGGGGCAACACCATTTCAAGGCAAACTCTTTCTTCCTAGCCCAAGTAAGGATGCTTATATACATGCAAAGGAATATCGTAACCATAATTTTTTTTAAAAATGTAACAGCATAAAAAATTAAAGGACAAAATAATATATAAAAATGAATATTAAAATAATAAAATAATTCATGTTAGTAGTTACAAAATATTAAAATAATTCCATTTTGATTAGTCATTCATCTCTTTCTGCTAATTACAACTTCTTTGGGTCCTTTGAAGGAATAGCTTAAGTTTAGCTTTTGTCAGGAGCGTATTCTCTCCTAAATCATTACTTTATAAATGTAACTCCTATATATATATATATTGTCTTGGATTTTGAGTAAGAGAAAAATTGGAATGGGCAAGGATGAGTTTAGTGAATTGGTCTGGCAGAAAATATGATGTGATCAATTTCAATAAATTGGCAACATTGTTTGCAGGAGAATCCAATGACTTGAGGCCTCACTGATGAGAAATAAGGTAATTGTGCTTTGATGTCATATTTCATGCCTTTCTTGGCCTTGCCCAACCCCTGACTTGGCTTTCCCTACGACGAGAGAAGCCCACAAGAAGATATAAAAGGCTATAATTTACCACAATACTGTGAGTATTTGAGCATCCTATTCATTATTTTCAAATATATTAATATAGTTAAAACAAGTCATCTGGAAGATTCCCGCAAGTTGACTTTGGGCTTTTTCACGTTTAAACTTTTTTTAGTATTATTTATGACAGTAAATTTTTTTACTAAATTTATATCAATTTAGATCGTTTTTTGGCTTTCTATTAACATGATCTTCTTTATTATTCTCAAACTTTGATTTACTTAAATTGTGGATTCTAATTCACGAACCATGAGCACAATGAAAATTTTATTAGTTTGGGCTAAAAATTAAAAAAAAATCACTCCTTCAAATTTAGAATTTATTTGAAGAATAAATTTCATTGAAATTTGAGAATATCAATGCTTTGTATAGTCTGATTTAACCTAACCTATGATCTCTATTTATAGAGAAAATCACTAAAATCTTAGTTGAATTATTTTGACAAGGATAACAAAGGTAGGCAAGGGACACCCCCTTTGGGATCCTTATGTGTTTGCCCATCCCATGTATGATAAGTTTATCAGGCATTTTTTCTTGTATTGGCTACATTTATAGGTGTTATTTGGTTTATAAATCAGCACATATAATTTAACCAATCCAATAACTTGTTTTTGTTTCTAAAATATTATTTACTTAATCAATTAAAATAAATTTAATTAATTCACTGTATTAAATTATTTTCTCATCCCAATTCTAATTTCGTTAAAGTCATGACAACTTTATCATTCTAGAATTTATGAGTAAATAAATTTAATATTATTGTTCAACAAAATTGTGATGGCTAATTAATTTAATTTCTATTTCAAACTTCAATTATTTAATTGTAATCAATTAAATAATAATTTGAATAAATTAATCTAATATCTAAGTCATCTCTTGTTTATAGCGAGAAAACACATTACTGTGTATAGTGATACATGTGATCTATTTCTCTAATTCGTGGTTTTCAATTAACCATCACATCGATTCAAATGAAACCGTCAAGGGTTGTACCGAGCTTGTAGAGGGGCCAATTAGATAAATAATTAGAGATCAAATAATTTGTAATTAATTTCTAATTCTTCATCTATTAATTATGACATTATTTAGGGTGAGTTTGGATGGGCGGTGCATTTAGTTGCAGTTAGTTTAAAAATAACAGTGACAATGAGATTAGATACTATAACGATACTGTAGCGTGAGACAAAAAGTAAGCTAAATGCACTACACCACACCCCACTGCCCATCCAAACCTACCCTTAATCATGGAGTTATTTCACTAAAGTATCATGATTGAGCTCTCCCTATTATATACCATTACAAAAGTAACTTATTAAGTGTCCATCCAATGACCTTGTCATATTTGTGTTACTCTCATAGGGTATCTTTAATGTTTTTTAGTTAAATTCATTCATCCAATATGATTCTATTTTATCTCAAAGTTATTTATTAACAAATAGTAATTACATTATTCGTCCTAAACAAATGACCCGTGGCCACCTTACTTCTCCATCTATCATGTAATGTCAGTGAGAGGATATTACTTACCCTTTGTTAGGTTATGAATTTTAGGCTATTTTACCAAAATAGTCCAAAAAAATATTATATTTATAAAAATAACTCAGGTTTAGAAACAATCACTAAAATAACCTAAAATGAACAGTACCCACTCGTTTTTTGCACCCATGATTGCCTAATTATTGTGTCAGACTTAAAAAAATTAATTTTTTTGGTTTTGGTCTATCAATGGCCGGAACCCATGTATATTTTTTAAATTGTATAATACTGATATACGAAAAAGGAAAAAATGAAAAATGAAAAAAAAAATTGGTGCTGGCCTATCAATGGCCGGCACCCAGTACAAATTAAAAAAAAAAATCGTGTCAGAATCAGATATCAGTATACGAAAAAATAAAAATAAAAAATTTGGTGTTGGCCTGTCAATGGCCGGCACCCAATATAATTTTAAAAAAAATTCATTTTTTTCGTGTCAAAATCAGATATTAATATACGAAAAAAAATTTTAAAAAATATTTTTGGGTGCTGGCTTGTCAATGGCTGGCACCCAGTACAAATTTAAAAAAAAAATTCTTTGTTTTTTCGTGTCAAAATCAGATATCAGTATACGAAAAAAATTGTAAAAAAATTTTTTTGGGTGCTGGTTTGTCAATGGCCGGCACCCAGTACAATTTAAAAAAATTTTCTTTTTTTTCATGTCAGAATCAGATATCAGTATAGGAAAAAAGTAAAAAAAAAAATTTGGGTGCTGGCCTACCAATGGCCGGCACCCAGTACAATTTAAAAAAATTCTTTTTTTTCGTGTCAAAATCAGATATCAGTATACGAAAAAAAAATTTTAAAAAAAATTTTGGGTGCTGGTCTGTCAATGGCCGGCACCCAGTACAATTTAAAAAAAACTTTCTTTTTTTTTTCGAGTCAAAATCAGATATCAGTATACGAAAAAAATTTAAAAAAATTTTTGGGTGCTGGCCTGTCAATGGCCGACACCCAGTACAATTAAAAAAAAATCTTTTTTTTCATGTCAAAATCAGATATCAGTATACGAAAAAAATCAAAAAAAAAATTTGGATATTGGCCTATCAATTTTGACACGAAAAAAAAATTTAAAGATTGTACTGGGTGCCGGCCATTAACAGGCCAGCACCCAAAAATTTTTTTTAAATTTTTTTCGTATATTGATATCTGATTTTGACACGAAAAAAATGAAAAAAAAAATTGTTTTAAAATTGTACTGGGTGCCGGCCGTTGACAGGTCAGCACCCAAAATTTTTTTTTATATTTTTCGTATACTGGTATCCGATTCTGACACGAAAAAGAATTTTTTTTAATTTGTACTGGGTGCCGGCCCAAAAAATATATATTTTTTAATTTTATTCGTATACTGATATCTGATTTTGACACGAATTTTTTTTTAATTGTACTGGGTGCCGGCCATTGACAGGCCAGCACCAAAAGAAATTTTAAATTTTTTTCGTATATTGATATCTGATTTTGACACAAATTTTTTTTTAAATTGTATTGGGTGTCGGCCATTTAAAGGCCAGCACCCAAAATTTTTTTTTTATTTTTTTCGTATACTGATATCTGATTCTGACACGAAAAAAAAGAAATTTTTTTTTAAATTTGTACTGGGTGCCGGCCATTGACAGGCCAGAACCTAAAATTTTTTTTTCATTTTTCGTATATTGATATTTGATTCTGACACGAAAAAAAAGAATTTTTTTTTGTACTAGGTGCCGGCCATTGACAGGCCAGCACCCAAAATTTTTTTTTCCTTTTTCTTCTTTTTCCTTTTTCGTATATCAGTATTATATAATTTAAAAAAATACATGGGTTCCGGCCATTGACAGGCCAAAACCCAAAAAATTAATTTTTTTAAGTCTGACACAATTATTAGGCAATCATGAGTGCAAAAAATGAGTGGATATTGTTCATTTTAGGTTATTTTAGTAATTGTTTTTAAACTTGGGTTATTTTTGTAAATATAATTTTTTTGGACTATTTTGGTAAAATGACCTGAATTTTACTATTGTAAAGGAAGTCATGTCATGCAAAATTTGTATACCCAACATACCAATTTTTAGCTCTATTACAAATTAAACTTAGGCTATAAACACATCAAAATATACTAGTCACGCTCATATAGTCGATTACTTACTTAAGATTAAGGTTAGCCACATTATGAACATCACAAGCGAATAAATCTATAAACGGATCTATGATTTATTCATCTTGGGTCATGTCCAAAGTATTGCCAGTCCAGACAATCACATTTATGTTTCTATCTTTGGGGAGTCATTCGCTGCGATACCCAAGATAAGGTATCTCCCCACTGGGACATGATAAACAACATAATAATTCTTGAATTTATTTACTCAATTTTGGTTAATCAGACCATTAACCATTGAGATGACCTACTAATATAAGTTGTCTTCTCGCTTATGATCCAATCACGTAATGTAATTTAATATTAGTTAAGTGTTAGGTAATCAGTGAGTAGAGGTGACCATGGGCCGGGTGGCTCGGTCCGACAGCCCGTCCAAAATATTGGAGGGTTCGGGTCAAAATATAGGCCCAAAATATGAGTTTGGGCAAAAACTGAGGCCTGTTTAGAAAACGGGCTGGGCCTCGGGCAAAACTTTTTTGGTCCAAGCCTGGCCTGACCCAGGCCGAATATAATAAATATATATTTTTTAATTTCTAAAATACATTTCCCATTTCCATTTCCCTTCCCCATTCCCCATTTCCCATTTCCCCGTGCATCTGATAAAAATCCCTAAGCCCTTCCCTCCCTTTTTTCCCCAATTCGAAAATCCACCTCCACCGATCCACCATTCCACCTCCGGTCCTCCACGGCTCCACCCAATTCGAAAATCCACCTCCACAGCTCCACCGTTGCTCTAACGGTGCTTCTACGTCTTCTACCTTTGAATTTCAAAGGTGAGTTTGCTGCTGTTAACCCTAGTTTATGTCGAAGTAGTTTTTTGCTTTTTTATTTTGATTTTGATTTTGACTTTTGCTGTTAACGGTTTTCTGATTTTGATTTTGAGGCACTGAATCTTCGGGGGGGAATTAAATCTAGAATTTTGGTTTTGATTTTAATTTTTGCTGTTAACCCTATTTCCTATTCGAACAATTAGACTAATAGGTTTAAAGCAGTCAAAGATTGTGTTGACATATTTAACCTTTAAATGTTGCGTGTTTTAATCTTGTTATGCATAAAATGGATAAGCATTTCTGCATAATCATCTGCTCGTGGAACTTGGAGAAAGAAGTAGAGAGTTTAATAGTGTTGAAGATGTCATCCTTATCTTTTAAGTGTGTTTGACACTCATGGAAAACTTTACTTATGAATAAATGTGTAAGATCATCATTGGAAATAATTCAAGAGATAAATTTAAATATTATATGAATTTTTCAAACTGATCTAAATGTTGCTAAAGAGCTCTTGTATCAATTTATAAATGTTACTTTATTGAGTTTTTTTTTTGTTTTTATTCAACACTCCTACTCCTATATAAGTATTATTTGATTTAACTGATAGTGAGAGTGTCTTTTTGTAGAACTGATAGTGAGAGTGTCCTTTTGAACCCTTGTTATATTGCAGTTTGGGAATGAATAGATGATAAAAATGGAAAGGTAATCCTAAATTTCGAATTACTCCATGAAAATTTGATCAAAATTTGACTTTCCCAGATTTTGATTTTGCAAATGGACATGTGGACTTGTGTTAGTTAATTATTTTTGTAATTTTAGATTAGTAATAATGTTGTTGAGAATTGAGATTGTCCTTTTGACACCTAGTTGTATTGCTGTTTATGTTTCTGCAGTTTGGCAATGAATATTTGATAAAATGGCAAGACAAACTAATATCATTTTTCTTGAACAATGGTTGAGTACTAATATTGGTGGTATTAGCTACTCTGGTTCAGAAATTGGGGTTAATATTGATGAAAGAGAGAATATTAATAATTTCAATATTTTTAAAATCTTTAATTGAATTTGTTAAATCTGAATATTATGCTGAATATTCAATATTTTCAATATTGAATTTGTTGAGAATATTATGCTATCATGTTTTTTTTTATTGGGAAAGACATGTTCTGGTATGTCTCTTTGTTGGTACATTGGAATTTTAAACTTCTAGAATATGCTTAGATTAAAGCTTTTACTGATGTTTATGAGTGAACGCCACTAACCATTGATAACTTAATGTTCAATCAAGCTAAAAAATATTGTTCTGTATCTTGGTAGAATAATGCATGAGCAATTAGGTTGGAAATCCTCATGTTGCTTTTAACCTTTGCAGCTCGTCAGATGGTAATGTTCAGTGCTACATGGCCTACGGCGGTTCATCGGTTAGCTCAGGAGTACATGGACCCTAATCCTGTTAAGGTAATTAGCTAAATGCTTGATGGTGTTGTCATAGTTTCCTATATATTTGAGAAAGTAATAAATTTGTTTTCAGGTTGTGATTGGCTCAGAAGATTTAGCTGCCAACCATGATGTTATGCAGATAGTTGAGGACTAATTTTATTTAACTAAATACATCATCTAGAATTGCTTGATGGCTCAAGTTGTTTGAGTTTAAAAGTTCAAAATCAATTGTGGATACTTAATTGCATTAGAATTTAAGTACTTTTTATTGGTTCAATTTTGAGCTTTTTTTATGTTCATTCTTTCATTTAATTTCAGGAGTCAAATCTGTTGTTTAATTGAGTTGATTTTGTTTTGCATGAGTTAATTTACTTAAAAAACGGGTCGGGCTCAGGCTTAAGAATTTTTTCGTAGGCTGGGCCTGGATAAAATTTCAGGCCCATATTTCAGGCTGGGCCCGGGCTTAGGAAGCGGGCCAAAATTTTTTTCTAGGCCCGACCCAAACCCGGCCCGGCCCATGATCACCTCTATCAATGAGTCAATATTTGTTTGTTCATTTTGTTTTGCATGCAAAAACCATAGAGGAAAAATACAAACGATATTAATGTGAATAACAGAAATTTTATTAAACCAATGTGTTCTAAAAATTACTTGCGTATATGACAAAAAACTATACTAATAGTACTAGATCCAAACATTGTGTTCTATTGGAGTTTGTTTTAAATTTGATATAATTATATATCTACATAATTTAAATTTTACATGTCAATATAAATTAGCTAATATGTAAATATTAATGGCTAATTTTTTAAAATTTAATACTAAATTGACATCATGTGTAAACTTTGAGAGTTACATTTTTTATTATGCAAAATTTAAAAACTGTTGTGTCATCATTTTAATGGAAGGTAACAGAAAAAGAACAAAAAAATAAATGATTGAATTATCATTTTGTAATTTTCTATAGTTGAGTGACTGTAAAATAAGAATTTAATGAAAATTTTTAAAAACCTTAAGCAATAAGGGGTTTTATAGTTTCCTTTTACTGTCTCAGCCTCCAAACAGTGTTACGTTTTGGAACCTTTTAGTAGATTTAGGGTTGATGATATTGAAAATCGAAAAAAAATGGTTGTGGGTACTATGCATTTTTATCTTATTCTTGAATTTTCTTTATATCTGCACAAATTAGAGAGATATTGGAGAAGGTAGGATTAACGCAAGAGAGTTTGGCATCAAATGTGGTTGCATCGGCGCAATTTCTGGCAAATGTTGCTAATTTGTTGAATATTCCGAACGTAGTAGGCGGATTGCTTTCTACTTACATCCATAAAAATGGAATTTAGATAAATCATTTGTTATATGGAACAAACAATTAGTATTCCTAAAATCTTAAGAATGCTAATATCTAAAACCTGAAGTAGTTATTTAGTAAATCATTTATTTTCATTTTAATTTTCTTAAGTGATCCTTATGTTTAAGTTGGACTGCTTCCAACTTGCCCTTTGCAATTTGCTCTTTACATCTATTATCTTGGAAGCTTAAATTGTCAAGTCCTGTTTCTCTGACCTTAATCTCTTTGGTAAATTATGAGTAATGTTGAACCATGTAAGGTTGTTTCTTGCTGTACTGCACTACTTCTGCCACTCAGATTTGGCTTGTTATGTATACATATATGCGCACATGTTATATGTGAGTGTGTATGGTATAATGAGAATTAAAATTTGATGTCTAGGTTGTTTATTCATTCTC
Source organism: Gossypium hirsutum (assembly GCF_007990345.1). Classification (NCBI taxonomy): domain Eukaryota; kingdom Viridiplantae; phylum Streptophyta; class Magnoliopsida; order Malvales; family Malvaceae; genus Gossypium; species Gossypium hirsutum. The sequence continues at coordinate 22,884,997 of NC_053443.1, read as the reverse complement.
TTTTTGTCATAATTGTTTCTTACAGTTATATGACACAGGTTGGATCAAGGCTTGATGTTCTGAGTGAGGTTTTTGTATTCTTGGTACTTTCACTGTTTCACTTTTCTCTTTCGAATCTTTATTATTTGCTACAGTGAAAGGTTAGCTAAACAAACGATACATGAAATTTCCATTACACAAAGAAGGGGTTGAGCCAAACTCCAAGATCCAACATCCATAGTAGAAGAAACAAATTTCTATTACTATAGTACGACCAAAATAACATAGAGAGAGGTTTGACAAGCCAGAGTACATAATCAACCTCTTTATTTTTCAACTAAAAACAATACTAAATTCAGCAAGAGAAACTAGTCAAACATCATCCAAACAATTAGCCACTACATAAGTTTCACGGAGTTTCGAAATATATCCCTCTAGTTGTTATCCCACCAGAATTGGGACTGAAGTTGGTTAACGATATTCTTATCCAGTTGGAAGGCTTTGGCAAGAACATCAGGATTGATGGCGGGGTCTGAGCCAAACACTGCATTTGCAATGGTGATAACCCCCGGATTCTGGCTACTGAGAGCGGCAAAGGCAACTGCATTGGTATGCCCTATGTTGAATTGGAAGTGAATCAGACCTTCCGGGAAAACAAAGACATCTCCAGGGTGCAGGACTTTGGTGAAGAGACGGTTATCCATGTTCGATGTAACAAAACCGACATAAAGTGTGCCCTCCACAACGACTAGAATTTCAGTGGCACGAGGGTGGGTGTGAGGAGGGTTTAGGCCACCATAAGGTGCGTAGTCAATTCGACCAAGAGATATGCCAAGAGTGTTAAGTCCTGGTATTTGTTGAACATTGGCTGGAGTGACCATTGATCCTACTTGGTTGGATGTATTTCCTGGAATGTTGAGCCCTGAAAGGTAGAAGTCTTCTGCTTTGGCAAGCTTTGGGTTCTTGCAGAACTTGCCATTAACAAAAACTGCGTAAATGCAAAGAAGTATAATTAAGAGTCGAAACAAATATATTGCAAAGATAAAGTTTCAAAGAAAACAAAGAACTAAAGAAGACACCACCATCTTTAGTATCATTAATTGCTACACAAAAGTCCTGAAGAGGGCTTGGATCTGAAGTTGAGACAAGTTTAGAAGCCAAAGCCAAGAGCACAAATGCTACAAGGAATTGAACACCTTTCATTGCTGTAAGTACCAAACCTAAGCTCGATTAGATTCTTCTAAGAATTGTTAGTTTATGAGGGGTGAGAAATCTAGTTTGAAAGCATGTCTATTTATAGATTCTAGCCACACTGCAGGTCCATTATCATTTTCATTCTTTAATTCCATTTTTAAAAATGGAAACAGATGAAAGATTTACCAAGGCTGTAATGAATTACTGTTTTCTAAAGAAATGTGAATGACTCATTCTTCGACCACTATGTGCCATTATACATTGCAATGGAACTGGTCTTCTTTGTTCTCTAAATACTCTATTGACTTTAAAAAAAAAATCCAATTATGGTGTTTCCACTTTCTAGCTTAAGTTTTTGAACTGGATTAGGGTGTCCATGTATATCTTTAGGTTGAACGGTTCATAAAACCACAAGTATTGAATTATTCTAAGGTCCTTTCTTGCAAATACTTCTTAACTCAATCCTGCTATTTTATTTGAATTAATTAATAGATCCCAAAGGTGGTTAATAAGCCGGCCTGGAAACACAATTTCTCGAATTCGTTGTTACAATAAAATAGAGGTAAATATACGTTCATACAGTCTTGCATGCATGAAAATCATTACATGCCAGCATCCTATCGTAAGAATGACAGTAAAATATGCAAATTCTGTATTTGAATGAAGGGATTATGTTTGAACACTGCCAAATGGCAAAATGTAGTCAACCTGGACGTGTTAACATTACTTAAATTACATTATTATATGGCCTGGAGTGCGTTAGCAACCTTGGATACCTGCTAAAGTCAACCTTCGAATGGATCAAGTTGTATTAAGTGCTGCATAAGACATAATTGAATTGACAGAATTGACTACTTCCATGACAAAGATACTGATGTAAGCATAGGAAGTGGGATTCCGGTGAAGAGACCAGGGTAGTAGTTGAAGATAATTCATCAGATTTTAAAATAATAATAATGCAGTAGACTTGGTAAGACTTTCATTTGCTCCATGAAAATGAAAAAACATAGACTAGTTCAAAGATTGTAATGTATAAATAGTCATGTTCTCTAGCAGAGTTCCTCATCCTTTCCAAACTTAGAAATAATTTTAAGCTACAAAATTACGTTTATCACAATGAAATGTGCTCATTTCATCCTTGCATTTTGTCTTTTGGCTCTAGCTTCCCCATTAGCCTACGCATCTGATCCTAGCCCTCTCCAAGACTTCTGCGTAGCCATCAACGACCCCAAGGATGGTGGTAAGTTTTGTTTTTTAGCTCTTTTTCTTAAACTTGTGCTTCAAATATAACAACCTACAATCTTTCATTGGCATGCTACATGGAAATAACTTTCTTCTTTTCATTTATGCAGTGTTTGTTAATGGGAAGTTCTGCAAGGATCCAAAGCTTGCCAAAGCAAAAGACTTCTATTATTCAGGGCTCAACATTCCTAGAAACACATCAAATCCGGTAGGATCCACTGTGACTCCCGTCAATATTGCTCAAATACCGGGGCTCAATACTCTTGGCATCTCATTGGTTCGAATTGACTATGCACCAAATGGTGGCCTAAACCCCCCTCACACTCACCCTCGTGCCACCGAAATCCTAGTTCTTGTCGAGGGCACACTCTATGTTGGCTTTGTGACATCCAACACCGATAATCGTCTCATTGCCAAGGTCCTGTACCCTGGAGATGTATTTGTTTTCCCAATTGGCCTCATTCACTTCCAGTTCAATGTGGGAAAAACCAAGGCCGTTGCCTTCGCTGGCTTGAGCAGCCAGAATCCTGGTGTCATTACAATAGCCAATGCAGTGTTCGGACCAAATCCATCTATTAATCCTGATATCCTTGTCAAAGCTCTCCAATTGGACAAAAATGTGGTGAAAAAACTTCAATCAAAATTTTGGTGGGCTAACAATTAGGGCGGCTATAAATTATATCACCATATTTACTTGGAATCAAGTAGATAATTTGTTTGAAATGATATTTGACATGTTTCCTCTTTATAGTTTTAACCATTGTTTTTTTTTTTTGGAAAAGAATAATAATAATAAAGGATTAGCTTATGTACCCTATAAGCTTATGAAAGTTTTCAATTTAGTTACTAATGTTTTAGATTATTTCTATTTTGGTTATTTATGTTTTAGATCGTTTCTATGTTTAGTCACTCTTCGTTAAATAATAAACAATTTTAATTTTAGTTTTTCTTTACTAAATGGTAGACAGGAGTGATGATGTGACCTTTTTCTATATGGTATAATAACATATTTAATCCTCAATACTTATATATTCTATCAATTTGACTTTAGTTCTAAATAATTCAATAAATTTAATCCTCTACATTTTCAAATTCTATCAATTTGGGACTCAAACATATGTCATTAAAATCTAATTAAATAAAAAAACTAATAATAATATTTATATTAATATTAAAAAATTATATTAATATTACATTAAATATAAATGTCATTAATTTTTAATATTAATATAAATGTTAATATATATTTTTTATTTAATTAGATTTTAATGACATGTGTTTTAGGATCAATTTGATAGAATTTGTAAATGTAGAGGGTTGGATTTATTGAATTAGTTAGAATTAAGTTCAAATTGATAAAATGTGTAAGTATTGATGACTAAATGTGTTTATACCATTTAAAAAAGACCACATGATCACTTTTGTTTACCATTTAATGGAGAAAGACCAAAATAGAATAATTTAAAATGTTAGTGATTAAATTGAAAACTTTCATAGTTGGGTGACCAAACCAGAAAAATACTAATAATTAGATGACAAATTCTATAATTTGCCCAAAAAAGAAGATTACAGGACTTGATGAATGAGATTTAGCTACAACTTTTGTTTTCATTTTCTCCTTACTCTTCTTTTGATGAGATTTTGGAAAACCACTTTATTTTCTCTTGCTTTAAATGCAGATCTTGGACTTTAACTTCACACCTCCTCTTAAATTGGTATGTAAGGATTTTTTTTTGTCTCATATTAGTATAGTATTTTTTTTGCTGATTAACTTAATATTTTTTAACACTGTTAACTCTTGGACTTGTGACGTTGTTAGAGTGTGCCTTATGAAAATAATGATATTATAATGATGTCATTATCTGAAATATTAAAATATATAAATTTTAAAATTATAAAATTCATAAGAAAATTTATAAAAAAATTATACAAATTTTAGAATACCTAATTTTTTTAAAAATATATGAACAATTTAAAAATCTGCTCAATTATTCAAGAAAATATAACTCTTCTCCCACCTTTATTCTATGATTTCTAACTTTCACTGAGTGGATGAAACTCTAAACCTACGCCTTCTCTCTAATCAAATAATTGTGTAGACTTTGAGGAGTTAAAGGTTTGACAAAATTAAATTGTAACGCACTAAACCCGACCCGATAATTGGATCTAAGTATGATGTGTCACAACTTAAAATCAAACTAATTTTTAAACAAATCATTCAATGGAAGCTTGTAAAACTTTACAAATTTACGAGTATAAAACATGTGATGACTATTACTTTATAAAGGTTTCAATGTATATCATTGGTGTTTTAAAACAAGGTTCAATTCATTTGGTGGATAAGTTCAAATAAATATGTTCATGAACAAATTATAATAATTAAATTCAAGCATTGAAAGTTAAAAGTATTCTCATAAAAAGATAGTGTCTTAACAAAATAATAGATCGTTATACAGAATAGTTTCAAAAATACATTTACACGTCACCCCCAAAGGTTATGCATGATACAAGACAAAACAGACAACTCACAATAGCAACAATGCTCTGGCGTAGTCCCAAATTTTAGTTGTTTGTTATGAAACCTTATGTAATTTTGGTTTCGTTACATATTGGTACGTAATTTAGGCACTATTGGTTATTTTTGATGAATTTCTTTTGAGTTTATGTTGACAATTTAATGATATGCATGAAGTAAAAAAGTACTCTCATTTTAGTAAGATGTGCAAGTTTTGGTTTAATTAATGTTTGAACATGAAATTGCATGTTTTGAATGTATTTTAATATGTTTAATATGTTGCTACAAGTAACTTTGATTAAAATAATAAAACAATAAAGCAAGATAGTAAAATGGATTCTCTAAAGATGAGAGTGTGATTAGGGATTTGTTGGTAGATCTGACTGAAGAACCAATGGTTTCTTGGAAAGACAAATTAGTTAGTCATTCATCCAACATTGTTGGGAAAGGTTTAGAGGAGACTGAGGATTTTGATTTACTAGAAGAAGACATCCAGAAGTCTATTTTTAATGGTATTCCCTAAATCGAATTCTCAGATAGGATTCATCAAATTCTTATCAAGGATATGGACAATACTGTGATCTTGAAACTCCTAAGACATAACATTAGTTACTCAGTATTATAGAATGAAATTTACAGCTTATGGAAGCCCTCGTCACCATTCCATCTGATGGATATCGAGAATGAATACTTCTTAGCCAAATTTTAGAACAAACTTGACTATGAAAAGGTTCTCTTACAAGGACCTTGGATTATTTCTGGTTAATATTTGACAGTACAACCATGGATGGTGTCTTTTAATCCAACACAAACATTTTCGAGCGTGGTGATGTCGTGGATCAGATTTTTGGGTTTGCCAGGTTACATGTATAAGCGTAAGATTTTGGTAGAAATAAGGGGAATGATTAGCAAGGTAGCCAAATTGGATATGAATATAGATAATAGGGCAAGAGGAAGATTTACACATATGAATGTGTATGTAAACCTGGATAAACCTTTGGTGTCACAAATTTTAATCAATGGAAAAATCCAGAGAGCTAAATATGAATTCTTACAGATGGTATGTTTTCATTGTGGAAGATATGGTCATGTGAAGGATGCCTACCCTTTTAGGGTCTCTAAACCCAACTCTGAAAAGAATTCACCACCTTCTAAAATGCTGTTGGAAGCTGTAAGTATGGTCATTGATGGAACGGGTGAGAATGGAAAAACATACAAGCCGTGGATGCTTGGTGAGAAGAAATCACGGTGAAAATCGAGGGATTCATCATAGATAGGCACTGAAATTACGAAAAAGAAAAATAAAAGGTCCCGTTTTAAGGCTCTGACAGATATGAAAGCTAACGTTAGAATCAACTCTGGGGATAGAGATGAGGTACTGGATAATCGACGTAAAAAGGGGAAGGAAATATTACCTGGAGGCAATCAAGAGGTTGAGGTTTTCCATCACAATTCAGGTTGTTTGGAAAGTAGGGCTTATAATAGAGGCCCACTTAATGAATTAGGCTTTAAGAATTGGGTAGATCCTTCAAGGTTTTAAAATAATTCTAGTAGGTCAGTTGTTGGGCCTATGTTGTCCAGGAAGTTGACAAGTGATCCAAGAACAATGTATTATGGGGCATCTAAGGGCCTAGGGGAGAATAATTTGTTGATGGGTAATAAACAAGGTAGCGGGATTGGGTCGTCTAGTGGTCAGTGGAAAATAAGGATTCTTTCTTGATGGGTCGAGTTGTGGAGGAACCTAGTAAGGATCATATGATTACAGAAGCTCTTGAAAATAATAGACAAGTTGAGGATGGTGGTATTGCTAGTTCAAGATTAAGCATTTTCACAGGCTGTAGTGGTGATATCTCGGAATCTTTCTCTTGTCTGAAGATAAAGTCAAAAGGATTGGTAGATGTTAGACATTTAAAACGGAGGGCGGTCTTCAGCCTAGCAAGCATATGACAGTTACTTTCAAGGAGAACAAAGATCCAAACGCCGGTGTTTTGTTAAAGGGGGCCATCGTTTCAATTTTGAGGAAAGAAAAATCATAATCGGCGGGATGAGATTCGTGGGAGAGAGTTGGGAGAGCACGAATTTCAAAAAAAACTTAATAAAATTAGTCATGGAAGGGGAAGTCGTTTCAAGACAACTGGCAGTTCAAGAGTTTTGTTGCGTGATTCTATGAATCATTTGGTTGAGGTTATTTCAACACATTCTGTTGTGGACTGTAGCTCTAATGATTTAGATAGAATGGAAGGGCATCAGGCTTGGAGGGAATCTTCTAGACAGTAAGGTCTTGATTTTTTTCTTAATTTTTATAGATTTAAATCTGACTATTTTTTCGTTGAACTATCAAAGTTGTGCTAGTAGTAAATTTCTTCAATTTTTTTCAAGAATACAATCTAGAGGGTCTAGATATTGTGTGCCTACTGGAACCGAGAGTAAGCGGTAAAAAAGCAAATTTTATCATTGATAAATTAGGATTTAATTATTCTCACCATATTGAAGCTATTGGTTTTTCAAGAGGAATTTGGGTAGGTTGGAATGAATCTGTTCGGATTAATATTATCTAAAATCATCCATAATTCATCCTCCTTTGTGTTTTTGGTAGTGTTCCCTCGAATTTTATTTTTATCTTCTTTGTTTACGGTAATCCGAACAATAGGAAATGGAAAACACGTTGGGATCATTTGAAATATACTTTACCTTATGGTTCTTTTCTGTAGTTGATAATAAGCGACTTTAATGTTATACTCTCACCTGATGATAAAAATAGCAATTGTGTCACAGGGAAGAGATGTAATATTTTTGGCAACTTTGTTGATTCTTGTAGTTTGCAGGATCTGAGGCTTATTGGGCCATCATTTACTTGGCAAAGAGGTAGCATGGCTAAAAGACTGGGTCGGGCACTAACTAATGACACATGGGTATCAACTTTTCCACATTTCCTAGTTTCTCATCTTACGTGAACTAAGTCTGACCACAGGCCCATCCTTCTAAGGACCAAACTGGAATTTTGTTTGGCTAAAAGAAGACTTTTTTGGTTTCTAGCAGGATGGATGAAGTATGCTAACTTTCTCGCTTTTTTCAAAGATAAGTAGAATTATTTAGGTAATATGGCTGACTCTTTTACCGAATTTACCTCACATGTTAAGGAATGAAATAGGTCAGTTTATAAATTTATAGTGCAAAAGGCATTTTATGATATCGTTTTCAAATATTCAGAAGGCACTAAATCAATTTACCTTTAATCGATTAGTCAAACTAGAAATAGATGTCCGAGATGAATTGGAGAATTTGCTTAATCACAATGAGCTACTTTGGAGGCAAAAGGCTAGGTGTGATTGGCTCTAGTTTGGGGGGATCAAAACATAAATATTTTTCATATTCGTACAATCCAAAGAAGGAAATTCAATTGTATCACGACTTTGCGTATTGACAATGGTGAATGGTGTTTTGATCAGAATATCCTTAAAGATAAGGCAGTTGGTTTTTTTGAAAAACTATATGGTAAAATTTCTCAACCTATGAGGGGTCTCCCATCTAATATTTTTCCACGTCTTAAGTCCCAGAACATTGCTTTTTTAGAGGAATCAGTTATGAATGAAGAGATTAATAGGGTTGACTGGCTCCAAATATACTAACGTCCAGAGTGTGAATACAACACAAAAATATAGAATTACGAGGCGATATCCATAAGTATACGAGTCTAGTTGTAATATAATTTTACAACGGAGTGGGTGAGTACTCCGAGGATCGTACCCAAGAGAGGCAATTGCTAGATCGATTCTAACCTAAACATTTAAAGATTAATACTTTAAATTCAGTTATAGTACGAAGAATATAAAATAAAATATTTTTGGGGTTTTTATAATAATAAAACTAAACAATATAAAAAGATAAATTCAAGAGATTAAAAAGAAAAAATAAATCAAATCTGATTATAGGTGATTAGCTCGTTTCAGTAATCTCCATCAACTGTCGTTTTGGGTTTCTCGTCAATCAACTAGCTGTTACCCTAGTAGGATCTTCTGATCTTCCACTAACATAACGAGTTAGCAATAACTACTTATCTTTCGATCTCATAGTCCAAACTGGTTTTGTAATGACCCAAAATTCACAAGCATCAGAAAAAGTACATTATCGGGCCTCCGTCTTAGTAAATTGAGTTTGAAAATAATTATTAGAAATATTTACTAGACTAGCTGTGTGTTTAATTAAGTTTTAGATATGTGAATTTAGCTTAATTAGGAATAATTAGCAAAAGGGGATTAAATTGCAATAGAAGTGAAAGTTTAATTATAGATTAAAAGAAAATAATAGGGACTAAATAGATAATTATGCCAATTTCCAAATTTGAGGCCCATAAGTATAAAAATCTGAGATTTTTATGTGTTAAAAAAATGTTATTAAATTATTATTATTAAATTAGTATTATTAAATTATTATTATAATATAAATAAATAAATAAATAAAAATTGACAAATGTATGGTGCATATGAAGACATGTGGAAAAATGAAATACATATATTAGTAATTATTACATATTTACTTATCATTTAAGTAAATAATATTAAAATATATTATATTATTATTATTAACTAGGAATAAAGTAAAAGAAAGAAACAAAGAAGAAAAGAAACAGAGAGAGAGACGAAAAACAGGGGAAGAAAAAAAGGAAAAAAAAGAAAAGGGGAAATTGAGATTTTTAAGCTTCAAGTTAATTGGTAAGCTAAATTTAGTCCTTTTCTCTTCATTTTGATGTTTTTTTTTGGAACCCTAGAGTGAAATACTCTTTTGGATTTAAGTTGAAAATTTGAAAGTTAATAGATTTTTTTTAGTAGGGTTTATGTTGAATAAATGATGGAATTGATGATTTATTTGATAGAGTTCTAGTTAGAGTTGATAAAAGGATTAAATTGTGAACTAAACTATAAGTTTTGAATTTTAGGGATTAAATTGAGGGAAATTCGAAATTAGAAAAAAATGCTGAAAAAATTAGTAGATAAAATTTAGTTTGGATGAAATTTGAATAGAAATAGAGTGTGAATTAAATTGGAAAAGTAAATAAATTTAGTTAGGATTAAATTAGAATTAAAGTATAAATTAGATAGAAATTCTATTATTATTATAAGTTAATGTTGTAAATGATGGTGTAAATTATTATTATTTTCGTAGCTAACAAGGAACTCGAGACATCGGCACACAAAGGAAAGGAGAAGGTTATTGAGGAATAATCGAGCCAATTCGGGTTTGTATTACTATAATTCAAGTTATTTATTATTAAATGTTAAATTTTAATTTATGAGATTGGTAAATGGAATGTGAGGTAAGTATTATTATTATTATTTTATTATTATTATTATTATTATTAGTTTGAATTAAATTAAATAATTGATATGAATTAATATTTGAATTGTTTGTTGATTGAAAGCGGAAATTGAATTTGAATCGAATTGTGACTGATATTAAATTGAATGGAAATGTATTGAGTTGTGAAAATGTGTGAATTTGTGGATTAATTATCGATTGAAAGGTGGAAAAGTGATTGAATTGAAAATGTGAGAAATTGTGATTGAATTGAGGTAATATGTGATTTAAATACCCTATTAACTAGTCGGGCTAAGTCGGATATAGTTGGCATGCCATAGGATTTGGATGAGTACGGGATTTATCGGCTTTGCCGATCAGGCACTTTATGTGTCGTATCTCAGGCACTTTATGTGTCGTATCAAGCACCTCGTGTGTCGTTTCAGGCACTTATGTGTCGTATACTGATCAGGTACTACATACCGTTAGGCACAATGTGCCGTATTGGTGTGTTTGGGTTGGAATCCGTGTATCCGTCAAAGTCCAAATTGTTAATAGGGTGAATAATTGAAATGAGAAAATTTAAAAATTATGGATTGAAGATGAGATTGAAAATGAAAGGCATGACTTCAATATTTAAGTAGTGATTGAAATTATTACATGTGATATGTGATTGAAATTGAAGAACAGCTAAAATTGTATTGTTATTGTTAATTAATGAAAATTTATAAATTAATTGATATTTAAGAAATCGAATAATTACATTGCTTGGTAATTATAATTCTTTATTGCTATTATAATTTGAATTATGGTAATACCACTGAGTATAAAATACTCAGCGTACGGTTGTTTCCGTGCGCAGGTTAAAAAAGGGTTAGAGTCTCGGTTCAGCATCCAGGACAATCCCGACTCCGACATAAAAATTTTGGTGATGTTTTCTTCCTTAAAGAGAAAGTGGCATGTACATAGGAATTATAATAGTTATTTTGGTATGTTATATAGTTTTGTTGTAAAGTAAGATATTATGTGTTCTGATGATTATATTAGTAAAATGGTAGAAGTTCTTTATAGCATTGGTATCAAATTGAAATGGCTTGATTAGTTTTATGTGTTAATTAGATATGATAATAGGATTTTTATTAATCAAGTTGTTATGTCAATATGTCAAGTAGGATTAAGTATATAAATGCTTTGGTTGAAATTCTGGAATTGGTTTGGTTATGTTTGAAATTTTGCAGGGGGTTATATGTAAAAATAAGCAGAAATGCTGCCGAAATTTTTATTAAAAAAAACGAATGAAATCAATTAGTAAAATTTATATGAATTTATGAATTATTTTAATATGTTGGTTATTTATTTAAGAATCATTTGTAAATTGTTTGATATGTTCGGTAATACCTCATAACCCTGTTTCGGCGACGGTTTGGGGTTAGGGGGTGTTACAGGTTTGGGGTTAAGGTGTTCATGGATGGGTAATATCAATTTTGGGTTAATTCCCACCTTGATGACTTCCTGGGGTTGTCAGGACTAGGGTTTGTTTCACGTTCTCCCTTTTCCACATAGCTGATCCACTGAGTAACCCTACAAAACAGCTAATAGATCATACTTCTACTCGCTAATCCCCCATAGAAGGATTAGTTCCTTATGGTGTTCATAAACAATATATAATCAATGTAAAGAGAAAGCATACTAATTAAATCGACAAGATAGAGTAAATGAAAGAGCTTAATTGTATTGATATTGAGCGTAAATCCACAGAGTTGAATGATTCCACAATCTAGTATCTCTTGAAAGAAAACAATGAACAAATAAACTAAACTTTAGAAACCTAAGAAAGAAAACGAAACTAAATCTAAAGAAAGAAACTAGGTTGATGAAAAAGTGTCTTTAACATGTGCCAAAGGAGCCTATTTATAGCCTTCAGGTGGTTGTCGTCATTAACCCTAGGTCAGTTGACGTTTCTGAGCTTTAAGTTTGATTATGCAGACTAAAATGCTCATGCTTCATGTTTAATTTTTATCCCAGAGTCGGTGTCGCGACACACCAGGACCTATGTTGTGACATAGCAACTAGTATGCTCCTCTGTAGCCATCTGTAGGGGTATGTAGCGACACCCTCAGCCTATGTTACGACATCGAAGGTAAACTTGAGTTTTCTTCATTATGTTCTCTATTTTGTGACATCAAACCTCCCGTGTTGCGACATAGCTTCCAATATCGACCTAAAATGCCTTTTAATGGTCTCTTGCACACTTACAAAGTACGTTAGTTCTCCCTAGGCCTCATTCAGCCCTTAAGGTCAATAAAAAACTCAATTTGCACATTTTATCGAATGTAGGTAAAACTAAAGAAACTTAACTAAAATGTAATGAAAATGTTTGTATTCAGGCTCTTTAAGTGAGAAAACTAGTTTAATCTGCTACACCGAATTACAGTAGATCAATGGTCTTATTTAACTTGGATCCACTGAAAGCTCCCGAAAATGATGGTTTTCATGCACACTTTTTCCAGAGTCAGTGGTATATTGTTAGTAGTGTTGTTTGTGAGTAGGTTCAAGGAGTTTTTGCTAGCAACAACATTGACCCGGATCTTAATAATACTCTAATCGTGCTTATTCCAAAGAAAAACAGTCTAAAGAATTTTACTCAAATTTGACCTATTAGCTTTTGCTCGATTTTATACAAACTAGTGATAAAAGTGATTGCAAATAGATTTAAATTGGTTTTTCCTAACTTTATCTCGTAAGAACAAGTCAGTTTCATTATTGGTCGCAATATCTCTGGTAATGTTATTATAACGCAGGAAGTCATACTCTAACCATACCTTTGTTCTCTATATAGAATGGTTAGGGTATATTATTTGTGTGGAAATTGATGCTGGTAAGTGGTGTCCAATTCGTCTTTCAAGAACGAGCCCTATTTTATCTCTCATATTCTTTGTAGATGATCTGATTATTTTTTGTAAAGCAGAGTTAGAGCAAGCCCGTTTATTAGAGAGCATTTTGAAGCACTTTTGTGAGTTTTTTTTCTTTAAGTATTAAAACTGATCTATGTTCTCGAAGTAGTCAACTGTTTGGTTATCAGGAATTTCAAAATCTTGACATTTATTTAAGTGTATCTCTTCTTCATAATCGGGTTACTAAAAGTACCCTGAAATTTGTTGTGGAAAAGGTGAGGCGTAAATTGCAAAGTTGGGAAGCAATAAAGTTATCCATTGCTGGAAGAGTCACCCTGGCCTAATCTGTCATCCTTGCCATTCCAAACTACTTTTGCAGTCCATGTTGATTCCGAAAGGAGTTTGCGCAAAGATCGAACGAATAGTAAGGTGGTTTATTTAGGGTTGTTCTGGTGGCCACCCGAAACTTGCATTAGTTGGGTGGGACTCCATCTATTAGCCAAAGTTTCAAGGCAGTCTTGGATTTCGACACTTACATAATCAAAACAGTTCATTTCTTTTGAATATTGGGTTTAACTTAGTCACCAAGGATGATGCTTTATGGCTACGAGTCTTTCAAACGAAATATGGCTTGAAAAAGCCAACTTTTAGATTCAATTGCTAGGAGCCAATGTTCGTACTTATGGCGCTCTCTCTTTAAGGTATTGCCTTTTTTTCTATGAGAATTTAGCTCAGTCAATTGGTAATGGTAATGGTACTGGTATTCGTTGTTGGAAGGATTCTTGAGTCCTGGGTGTAGGCATTTACTTTTGCATGTTCTCGCTCATGCAAATTTAGATTTGGATTGCATCCTAAGAGACTTGGTTATGACTGGTGGAACTTAGAATCTTGATCTGTTTTGTATTTGGCTACCTGAAGAGATGATTAAATGAATTGTAAGTATTCATCCTCCACATCTTGCCTCGGGCCCTAAGAAGGTGATTTGGGCTTGCTTGACTTCAGGCGCCTTTTCTATACGTAATGCATTTTGGGCTTTAAAAGAGGAATCTTAAAACCCCAAAGATGTCTGTTGGAAGAACACCTGGAAATACCAAGGACCTCAAAGAATTACAATTTAGGCACATGTTTTAAGACATGACAATTAAGTTTCAAAACATTCAAAGTCAGCAGCCAATTTAATTTCAAAAGAGTCAAGTTTTGATATATGATCTCTATAAGTCTTAATTTTGCATTTGGGGCCTCCAATTATCGTTTTAAAGCCTATTTCAACTCAGCTTTTGTCTGTAATGATTTGTGGAAGTTTGAAATGATTAATTATATTATTATAATATGTGTTTACCTATAATTTAATTGTATAATTGATTGATTGCGCCACCGAGATAACCAATGTGATGCCCATTATCTGACTTAGGTTTTCAGACTAAGTAAAGAGTGTTATGGTAGCTAAATTTAAACTTTCATCACATAATTAAATAAATAAATTTAATTCATACATTATATGTGTCACAATATTAAAAATAGAAGGAGAATGCAAATATTTATAAAAACTCTGTCACAAGATAATGGTGAAAAATTATATAACATATATTTATAAAAAATTTTATGGAAAATTGTTGATTTGGACAGTCTAAAATATAATGAGTTGAAAACGAAAACGGCCCATAAAGCCCATTTGATTTGAGGAGATTATATTATAATACCCTAAAATTCATGCTATAAACTTTTGCATTCCACTAATTACCGCTCACAGAGTTTCCCTTTTCCCTCTTTAAAATTGATAAAAGCCCCAACATTTCACTCTTTGAAACCTATTATTATATAGCCCTCACTCCACTCTTCTAAACCCTAGCATTCATTCTCGACACTTCCAGAAATCTTCACTTCTTCAGCAAATGGAGTGGAATCCCGAAACCCTTCAATTCCTCTCGCAATGTTTCCTCCACACACTCTCGCCCCAGCCGGAACCCCGGCACGCCGCTGAGTCTTCCCTTGCAGAAGCCGCCGATCGGCCAAACTACGGTCTTGCTGTTCTCCGTCTCGTGGCGGAGCCTTCCGTCGACGAGCAGATCCGTCAGGCTGCCGCCGTTAACTTCAAGAACCACCTCCGGACCCGTTGGGTTCCCTCCAACGATCTCAACGCGGGCCCCACATTTTCCCCGATCCTCGACCCTGAGAAGGACCAGATCAAAACCCTAATCGTATCCCTCATGCTCTCTTCTTCTCCTCGCATTCAGAGCCAGCTCAGCGAAGCCCTTGCTGTTATCGGTAAGCACGACTTTCCCAAATCGTGGCCAACTTTGCTTCCCGAGCTCATCTCCAATCTCCAAAAGGCTGCTCAATCCTCTGATTATGCTTCCATTAACGGTATTCTCGGAACTGCTAATTCAATCTTTAAAAAATTTAGGTACCAGTATAAAACGAACGACCTTTTGCTTGATTTAAAGTACTGTTTGGATAATTTCGCGGCTCCATTATTAGATATTTTTCTTAAAACTGCTTCATTAATTGACTCAACGGCTTCTTCTCCTGGCGGTGGTTCCCCTGCGACCCTCCAGCCTCTCTTTGAATCTCAACGGTTATGTTGTAGGATATTCTATTCATTGAACTTCCAAGAACTTCCTGAATTCTTTGAGGATCATATGAAAGAGTGGATGGGTGAGTTTAGGAAGTATTTGACCACGAATTATCCTTCACTTGAAAGTAGCGGTGATGGGCTAGCATTGGTCGATCAACTTAGGGCTGCGGTATGTGAAAATATTAGTCTTTACATGGAAAAGAACGAGGAGGAGTTTCAAGGTTATTTGAATGATTTTGCATCAGCAGTTTGGAGTTTGCTTACTAATGTGTCTCAATCTTCAAGCCGTGACAAGCTGGCTGTTACAGCTATGAAGTTTTTGACCACAGTTAGTACAAGTGTGCATCATACTCTATTTGCAAGTGAGGGAGTGATTCCACAGATTTGCGAGAGTATTGTGATTCCGAATGTGCGGTTGAGGGATGAAGATGAGGAGCTCTTTGAGATGAATTATATTGAGTTTATCAGGAGGGATATGGAAGGGAGTGATCTAGATACAAGGAGAAGAATCGCTTGTGAATTGCTTAAAGGAATTGCGACTAATTACAAGAAGAAAGTGACTGATATCGTTTCTCTTCAGATTCAAAATTTGTTGATCTCCTTTGCTACAAACCCTTCTGCCAATTGGAAGGACAAGGACTGTGCCATATATTTAGTCGTCTCTCTTGCCACTAAGAAAGCTGGGGGCACTTTGGTTTCAACTGATCTTGTGGATGTTCAGAGCTTCTTCTTATCGGTTATAGTCCCTGAGTTGCAAAGCCAAGATGTAAATGGGTTTCCAATGCTCAAGGCAGGTGCTCTTAAATTTTTCACAACATTCCGTGGATTGATACAAAAGCCTGTTGCATTTCAATTGTTCCCAGATTTGGTTCGATTTTTGGGTGCAGAATCAAATGTGGTTCATTCTTATGCTGCAAGCTGTATAGAAAAACTCTTGCTTGTCAAGGACGAAGGGGGAAAAGCTAGGTATACTTCAGCAGATATAACCCCTTGTGTGCCAGTGCTGATGAACAACCTTTTTAATTCATTGAAGTTCCCAGAGTCTGAGGAGAATCAATATATAATGAAGTGTATATTGCGTGTTCTAGCAGTTGCAGACATTTCCAGTGAGATTGCTGGACCTTGCATTGCTGGTTTAACCTCTATACTCAATGAAGTTTGCAAAAATCCAAGAAATCCAATTTTTAACCATTATCTTTTTGAGTCTGTGGCCATTCTTATCAGACGGGCATGTGAGAGGGATGCATCTCTTATATCAGCTTTTGAAGGGAGCCTCTTTCCCAGTCTCCAAACCATTTTGGCCAATGATGTGACTGAGTTCTTGCCTTATGCATTCCAGCTGTTGGCTCAGCTTGTTGAGCTGAACAAACCACCCATTTCTCCAAGTTACATGCAGATTTTTGTACTTCTCCTCTCCCCTGATTCATGGAGGAGATCTTCGAATGTTCCAGCCCTTGTGCGTCTGCTTCAAGCTTTCCTTCAGAAGGCACCCAATGAGGTCAATCAGGAGGGGAGACTGAATCAGGTGCTGGGTATTTTCAACATGCTTGTCTCATCTGCTAGCTCAGATGAACAAGGCTTCTATGTCTTGAACACTGTGATTGAGAATCTTGAGTATGGTGTCATATCTCCATATATGGGTAATATTTGGAATGTCCTCTTTATGCGCCTCCAAAACAACCGTACAGTAAAGTTTCAGAAGTCTCTGGTGATTTTCATGTCACTCTTCTTAATCAAGCATGGGGCTACAAATCTAGTGGACACAATGAATGCAGTTCAGGACAACATTTTCTTGGTTATTTTGGAGCAGTTTTGGATTCCCAATCTTAAGCTGATTACTGGAGCCATTGAGCTTAAGTTAACGGCAGTTGCTTCAACCAGACTCATATGTGAATCTCCGGTACTTTTGGATCCTGCAGCTGCTAGACTCTGGGGCAAGATGCTGGATAGCATTGTTACTCTTCTTTCTCGGCCCGAGCAGGATAGAGTTGAGGAAGAACCAGAAATGCCAGATATTGCAGAAAATGTGGGATATACTGCCACTTTTGTTAAACTTTACAATGCTGGGAAGAGAGAGGAAGATCCTTTGACTGATGTGAAGGATCCAAAGCAATTCTTAGTAGCTTCATTGGCAAAACTTTCTGCACATACCCCAGGGAGATACCCCCAGATCATCAATGAAAATCTTGAGCCAGCAAATCAAGCAGCTTTACTTCAGCTTTGCGGCATTTACAATTGCCAAATAGTTTGAGTAAGTGCTTTCCTGTTTGTTTGACTTGTTATTTTTAAATGCCAATGTGGGATTGTAGTGAGGCAGGGTCCTGCCTTTATTCTGCGTTTTTAACTTTTAAATCTGAATTTGTAGCTGGTGGCTCCGGGATAGACAACATCTTCTGAACTTTTTATTTTTCTAAGTTTTATGAAGTTGGATTAGATGTATGGATGATGTCCTTACCTTATCAAACCTATCATAGGTTTTAGGGAGAAAGTTCTCTCATTCCTTAGCATGAATATGAGGAGGTAAACTGCATGCATAAGCAATAGTGTGTGAGGTACACTTCATCCGAACGACCAATTGCTGGGTGTTTTGACCTTTGAAGCTGCCCAATTCTGATTTCTTGAATGATGGAAGGCTCAGTTATTGTTGTGCTCAGTCACCTAATAAAGTCCTTGATTTTCCATTTCTTGTGTTTGGATTCTCTTTTTTTTTGCTCTCTCTCTAATCCATTGTCCAAACTCCGAACAAATGAATTCCTTCTATTTTATGTTTAGGTTAAAATGCAACTTTTTTGTTTGGGGTGTGCATTCTCACAGATTTGTGGTTTATTGCTAGGTTGCAGGGTTTTTATCTTTATTTTGGTGCATTACCTTGAGCATTCGTTTGTCAGCAATTGATGCTTTTCGACACAAAAGTTGGAAGGATTCAGATGTGGTGATGGATTTTGCGGTTCTACTGGTTGGCAGCAAAGTGAGCCCCCACATAGTTTATGGATCTTGTTTGACATGCATATATATATCCACAAGTTGCAGGTCCTGTTGTGTTATGGTGAAAGAGAGCTTGTAGTGTAAAAGATTGCCTTCAATTTTCCTTATTTTTGAAATTACTTGAATGCTGAAACCCAAAGTTGGCACCAGGGGATGAGACTTGTTCCTCTGAATTCGGTTTTTTGTCTCTGTTGTACGGTGGTTGTTTTTGAAACATAAACAACTTCTGCTTCTGTTCTGGGTTTATAAATGAAAAAGCAAAAATTCATATGTTTCTGTTCTCAAAACATGGTGTTTGAACTTCGGCAACATCCGAAACCAATCTTTCATTTACACTTATCATCGATCAGCTTTAAAGGTTGGACGGAAATTCTTTAATTTTAGCTCTTTGGAAAAGACCCAGTCTCCTAAAAGTATCTGTATTTTTCTGTTAAAAAGTTTAATTAAACAACTTGAGAGATGTGCAATCTCTTATCCATGACCTCATTGATCAGCTAAAAGTTGGATTCTGAACCACCGTCTCCTCATGAGATGAGGGTGCTCATCACCATTGAAGTAAACAATATCTCACAGTAAGCACAGCCAGATAATTATTACATCAATAATGACATTGTCTATGCCAACATGATCATGAAGTTTTATACCAAGTGATTGGGGGAAGTGGCAGATGACTTTCTCAAGCATTTGAATCTCGTTTATTTTATCGGAAAAGAAATAATCTCATGCCCTAAAATAAAATAGATGTGATTATGTGTATATATATAAAACAAGGAATTTTGTCTTTACTGGAAGTTCAAAGGTTGTTTCAACGTGTTTATTTTCGCTGGCTTCAGAGACTCCTGCCAATCACTACCTGTTTATGACGTGTGGTGAAAGGCATTTCACCAAATGAAATGACCTATGGGTTTTCTTCTCTAAAGCACCAATTTCAAGATGTTATTACTCTTTACTGAAACTTTTCTTTTCTTTTTCAAATTAAATCACGTCAGAGAAAAGGTCTTTCATAGTCATACATATAAGAAGCTGAGCATAGAAACTTCCAGCAGCCTACACGCCTGGACTCAACCAGGTTCAAGGTTTCAATCATTATTTTATTCTAAAATTTAAATTATGTTACAAAAATATCTTTTTTCTCATTAAAATCTGAGCCTATCCATCCTTCCCCACCATTAGCACTAGGACAGATCCACTCAATGTTTAGCCCAATATAATAGTAAATAAAATAAAACCTTACTTTTCATTTGTTTAATTTAATATAAAAGTGAAAACGCCTTATAATATTTTTTATTTTATAGAATTTGGAGACCACCAAATGTTAGCTGATGCTGATGAATGCTTTTTGCTGTTTCTTTGGTTGTTCTGAAGCTGCCCAACTGACTTCCACTCCATCCTTCCTTTTCATTTATCTTGTATTTGTTTAGGGTTTAGATGATGATCATGATGTTTTTCTTTCTTTATTTATTTTAAATGCCCATTATCTCAACATCATATGGCCGTCCCTCCATGTCTGCCCATTGCTAAAATGAATGAATATTGAAATATGTTTAGCCAAATTATTTTCGTTTTTTATTTTATTTGAACCACTCTTTGGTTAACGGAGAGAATAAAAATGCAGCATTTGATGTACGTGAAAAGAGAGAATGAGGTGAAAAGAATGAAAAGGAAAGGGTAGGAGATCCAATGGATCTCAAGATTCCTTAGCAGAAGAATAATAATATAACAAAAATGGATCTAAGGCTTTTCAAAGTTGTCAAAAATGGGTCAAAAAGTTGGGTATATTTTTGTACGGACAATGGTACAAAGATTGAAAAATCATAATCCTATAACTGTTCCCATCTCGCCACCTTAACCTTCACCTTCATCCCCATCATCTCGCCCTTACTCCTTAATCCCATAATTAAAACTTTATGATTTTTGACACTGCATTAGTTATAATTTATTCTAGTCTTTAGCTAAATATCAGTCCTTATTTTTTAGGCAAATAAAAAATTCAAAAATCAATTTAGATTATGATTTGTAGCATATTTTTCTTTATTTTAATTTCAAAACTTGTTGTATAAATAGATGGCTTGGCAATTCAATAATTGTATGATTTCTGCAAATTCTTCAAAAACTTTCAGTTCTAGTTTACCAACAAATTGGTATCAAGAGCTATTTCTTAAAGGACCTGTGACATCAAACAACAGCAAAAACCCATAAATCTCTTTATCCACCTACATAAATACAAAATCATAACCATTAAAAACATGAATACAAAAGCTTCGTTCACTGCAATTGCTCCTTTGATTTTTTACGGCACAAATTATCAAGGATGGACAATTAGAATGGAAGTCTATCTCGATTTTATTGATGTGTGGGAAACAGTAGAATATGAATATGAAATTCCTCCCTTACCAAACAATCCAACAGTGGCTTAGATTAAAAATCACAAGGATCGGAAGCAGCAAAAATCAAAAGCCAAAGCTAGCTTGTTTGCAACAATCTCAAGTTCTATTTTTCTTATAGAATAATGACATTGAAAACTACCAAAGAGTTCTAGGATTTCTTAAAGTAAGAGTGTGAAGGAGAAGAAAGGGTCAGAGGTATAAAAACATTGAATTTGTGCAGAGAATTTGAGTTGGAAAGGATGAAAGAATCAGAGACGATCAAGGAACATTCTGATAGACTGCTTGGCATTGTCAACAATGTAAGACTCCTTGACACTGATTTCTTTGATTCTAGGATTGTGCAAAAACTCATTGTCACAATTCCTAAAAGGTTTGAGACTACAATTTCGTCTTTGGAAAACATGAAAGACCCATCAACCATCATTTTGGCATAATTGTTGAATGCTTTGCAGGTGCAGGAACAAAGGAGACACATGAGATAAAGAAGACCAGTAGAGGGTGCTCTTCAAGCCAAATCGCATACCTACAATGGAGGCAAAAGTAAGAAAAAGATGTAAAATAAAAACAAGTAGGCTGGAGGTTCCACAAATGACAACAAAAAAGGCAACATCACTCAGTTTTTCCTTGTTGTCCTTGTTGTAAAAAGACCAATCACCCACAAAAAAGGCGTTGGTGGAGGCCAGATGTGAAATGCAGTAAGTGTGGACAGTTTGGACATGTGGAAAAAATATGCAGGTCTCCACAACAACAAGGAGAAGTTAATGCTGTTCAAAATCCAAAAGATGGCGAGCAAATGCTTGTGGCATCTTGCTTCACCACTAATAGCTCAATTGAAAGATGGCTTATAGATAAAGGTTGTACAACCTTATGACTTATGACCGTGAACTCTTCAATGAGCTTCATCAGACTACTGCCTCTAGAGTTAGAGTTGAAAATAGGGCATATATCACTGTGGAAGGCAAAAAAATAGTGGCGATTGAGGGTAACACAGGTTTGAAATTGATTTATGATGTCTTATATGTGTCTGAAATAAATAGAACCTTTTGAGTGTTGCACAACTGTTGGAAAAATGATATAAGGTGTTGTTTGAAAACAAAAACTACATAATCAAATATGCAGAAAACAAATATGTGTTCAAAGTCCATATGAAAGACAAAAGCTTTGCCTTAGACTTGATGCAAGAAGAGCAAACTGTTGTACACAAAGAAGAAAGCAATACTTTGCTTTGGCACAAAAGGTTAAGGGAATTTTCACCATGCCGCTATACTTTTTATGAAGAAAAACAATCTTGTAAAAGGCTTGCGTCATTTAAAGAATGAGTTACTGCATGTGAAATTTGTCGATACAAGAAACAAACAAGGCTCATTTTTCCACAAAATAAGGCTTGGAGGGCTATTCAAAATTTAAAGTTAGTACACACTAACGTTGGAAAGCCCATAAGAACACAATCATTTAATGACAGTAAGTACAACATTATTTTCATTGATGATCACACAAGAATTTTCTGGATTTATTTCATCAAGTTGAAATCTGAAGTTGCTGAGATTTTTTAGAAGTTTAAAGCTTTTGTGGAAACTCAAAGTAGTTGTAAGATACAGGTGATCAAATCTGATAACGGAGTTGAATATACTTCCGAAAAGTTAAAAAATTTCAAGATGCAAGCATCGAGCATCAATTGACTGCACCCTACACTCCACAACAAAATATTGTGGTGGAGAGAAAAAAATAGAACAATTATGGAGATGGCAATGTGCTTACTTCATGACAAAGGATTGCCGAAGGAATTTTGGGCTAAGACAGCAAACATAGCGATTTATCTGCTTAATAGACTTCCAAGCAAAGCGTTGCATAAAAAAACCCCACTTAAAGCATGATATGGTTACAACCTGAATTTGTTAATCTGAAAGCCTTTGGTTGCTTGTGTTTATCTTAGGTTCATCAGATTAAGAGAGACAAATTGGATAAAAAAGCAGATACTGGAATTTTTGTAGGCTACAGCTGAAGTTGGGATGCTGACAAAAAGATTAAGCTTCATGAGGAAAATGATGACATAGATGATAAACCTGTTAGAGTAACCCGGTCACTTTCTGATATCTATCAAAGGTGTAATGTTGCTGTGATGGAGCCTCTAGGGTATGAAGATGTAACAGCCCGATTTATGGGTCTAATCGGAACAGTGGTTTTGGGACCACAAATCTAAAGTAAAAAATTTTATTTTATTATTATTTTAATATCTACAGTATGATATTATGATTGTGTAAAAATTTTGTGAAGAAATTTTATCAATTGGGTGCTTAATTTGATAAAAAGGACTAAATCGCATAGAGTGTGAAAGTTACATTCTATATGCTAAAGGTGTCTAATAGCTATAGAATTTTAAATTTAAGGTCCTTATGTGATAAATAGCCCATTATTGAGATATTTGATGTTATTGGAGTGGCATTTGGTGTAGTTATTAAGGTTATTAAAGGTTAAATAAGTAAAAAGGCATTATATGTTAAATTAAATAAAACAAATTGTGTCATCTTCTTCCACTATCCATCTTCACCGAAGTTTCAACCTAAAATCAGCCATGGGAGAGCTTGTTAGTTGGCCAAACTTTGAAGACAAATTGGTGAGTGGTTTTTGCTCCATTTTTAATAATTTCTACGTTTTTGAGATTGTTGCTTCGTAATCTAGCTAACCCGTACCTCCGTTTCTAAAAATATTAAAGATTTTGTGAATTTCCATTGTTGAATACTTGAGATCTTTGATAGTTTTTGATGAAATATGAATATTTGATATTAGATTTTTACCTTTTATAAAGTGATTTTTGATAAAAATGTCAATTAGGGATTAAATTATGAAATGTGGAAATTTAGTGGTTGAAATGTGAAATAAATTGAAAATATAGGCTGCTAGCGATATACGGAAAATTCGGCTAGCTTGGATTTGTGTTTAATTTCATGAAATTGTGATTTTATGTGATAATGACTAAATTGTAAGTGAAATTATGGGAGCAAAAGTGTAAATATGATTTAAGGTAAATTTTGGATTAAATTGAATAGATAGATAATTAAATAAGCTGATTTTGATTATATTTAGATCGAGAAAAGTGAAATACGAATCTAGATTGGAGAAAAGATAAAGTATCGGACCAGTCGATCCGTTCCGTCGTTTTAGCAATCGAGGTAAGTTCGTATAATCAAACTTCAATGTATATTTATGTAATTGATGAATGATAGTATGAATGGATTCATATAATCGATTTAATTGTGGAGCTTAAATTAAATGTTCAAAATAAGTAAAAATGCAGGATCGAACACAATCGTTCCGTAATGAGAGATGAATTGGCGGAAAAGACCATGGTTGGACCATGGCATTACATGATTTCGTATAAGATCATAGTTGGGCTATGGCATCTTTATATGAGACTTTGTGTAAGACCATATCTGGGATATGACATCGATATATGTGATTACGTGTAAGACCATGTCTGGGACATTGGCATCGTTATGTGATTTCGTGTAAGACCATAGTTGGGCTATTGGCACTGATATGTGATAACATGTAAGACCATATCTGAGATATGACATTGTATGTATTATACGAGACTTTTGAGTATTTTTAACGATTCTGAATGGTTCATCACGCAAAGTTAAGACTAGAATGAAAGTTCAATTGAATTAAGCAACACAGGTACATTCAAAACCTATGTAAGAGTTAAATGAAGGTAATTTAATGGGAATTATTAGTGTATAATTATATTTTATGCCAAAATGTGTTTATTTGGCTATAATGAGGTATGAATTGAATGATATGTGTGATATAAGCAATGATTGTGTTAATGATATGAATATGGCACATTGAGTGAGAATTACAATTATTTAACGATAATTTACATGATTCTTTCGGCTATAGAAATGTGATGAATAATGGATCAAATAAAGCTATATATTGTTTCTTATGTATTTGTAAATGAGAATGAAGTGATAAGAAGTTTAAGAGGCATACGAGCTTTGAAATGAATAAACTCGTGGAAATCTTGTTTAATCATGTGCATGAATATGAGGTAGAATTGTGAAATAAAATGAGCTATATTATGACTTAATGCAATTGTTTGTAATGTGGTTATTTAGTAATATGAGTTATTATATTACGAGCTTACTAAGCTTTATCGCTTACTTTGTGTTATTCTTTTTTATTATTTACAGTGTTTGGGACGTTCGCTCGGGTTGGAAGTCGACGGAGATTGCCTCACATTATCCAGTTAATAATTTCGGTATTTATATACTTTGTGACTTGGTTATATGGCATGTATAGGCTATTGTTATTTTGGTTTACTATGGAAAGTGTATTTGGTCATATGGTTTGGCATGTTTTAAGTATGTATTTGGTTATTTTGTGTAGGCTAGTTTTTAATATGTTTGGTTTTGATGATATATATTTTTGGGAAACTGTGGTGCCTTTATGAAAACGACAGTTTCACGAATTGGCTCTTTAAATGTCATTAATTCCCCTACTTTATCCATTGTATTGAGGTCTAAATTCCTGCAAAGCATAGTTTGTAACCTATCCTCTTCATCATACTCAAAATGAAATTTCGTTAGTGGTTCAATAATATCAACACTAGAAATATTCGACATTGTACTGGGTTAGCCCATCACCTCATAAACTTTAAATTTTACCACCTCACTATCAAATTCCATAGTGAGGGTTCCATTTCGAACATCAATCTTTGTACGTGCAGTACTTAGGAATGGTCTCCCGAGTAGAATATCAGAAGCATTTTTTGAGTGGTCATCATTCATATCGATGATGTAAAAGTTTGCAGGAAAAATTAGTTCATTTACCTTTACAATGACATCTTCCAGCACTTCTTCTGGATATACGCATGACCTATCTGATAATTGAATAATCACCCCTATTTCTTTCAAAAGACCCGTTATTTAGCAATTTAAAAATAGATAAAGGCATTACATTAATAGATGCTCCTAAACCACACATGGCTTTTTTTTATAACAATATTACCTATTTTGCAGGATATAGAAAACATACATTGATCCTTACGCTTAGGTGGAATTTTTCTGTGTAGTACTACAGAAATGTTTTCCCCCACATTTACCCATTTGTTTCCTTAGAGTTTCTTTTTGTAGGTGCACAGTTCTTTTAAGAATTTTGTATAGCGTGGAACATGTTTAATCGCATCAAGTAAAGGAATATTAATTTCTACCTTCCGGAATATCTCAAGAATTTCTTTTTCCTTTTGTTCCTTTTTAACTTGGGTGAGCCTTCTAGGGTACGGGGGAAGTACAACAAATGGTTTATGAGGTGTCGGCTCAGTGAGAGCTGTTGGTTCAGCTTCCTGTTCAATGTCGTGGTTAGGACACGTACCAGGCACTAGTTTTGACTATGTTCCATCTTTTATGGTTACAACACTTGCGTTTTGACGTGGGTTTGGCTCGGTTTGAGATGGTAATTTTCCTTGGTTCTCCAAACGACTAACCGTAAGTGCTAGCTTACTTATTTGTTGATCTAGTTCTTAGAAATGTGTTTTAGTATTTTGTTGGAACTTTTCAGTGCTAACAGCTAACCTCTCTACTATGGCTTCAAGAGATGACTTTAGAGGTTGATACTGTTGATGTGGAGGTGGTCTTGGTTGATATGATTGATTGTATTGAGGGTTCGACCCATAGCTCAAGTTTGGGTGATCCCTCCACCCTACATTGTTCGTGCTTGAATATGAATCATAACGCCTTTGAAGTGGCCCTAGGAAGTTCTCAACGGTGTTTACTATTGTAGTTGTGTCCTCAATTAAAATCGAGCACGAGTCGGTTGGATAATTAATCTGAGCACAAATCCTACATAACCGAGTTAGGTTCGATTTTTCTGCAAGTATAGTTTTAACCACATTAGTAAGTTCATCAATCTTATTTAGTATTTAGCTTATGAACCCTTCTCGTAAGTTCCATAGGTGGTTGAAACTGTTGAGAATTTACAGCCATAGTCGAAATTAATTCCCTAGCTCTTTGAAGAGTCATGTTCACAAGAGCCCCTCCACTAGTTGCATCAATCATCTTCATTTTCATTAGGAGTAACCCTTTGTAGAAATATTGTAAGAGCTATTGTTCAGATAGGCCATGTTGTGGGTAACTTACGCACAACTTCTTGTATCGCTCCCAATATTCATAGAGTGATTCTGCTTCTTTTTGCTAAATTTCGACTATACTTCCCCTTAATTCGACTACTCGAGCTGCTGGGAAAAACCTGTCAGAAAACAATCGAGACATATCAGTCCAAGTATTAACAGATCCTAGAGGTAAATAAAACAGCTATTCTCTAGCAAAGTCAGCTAATGAAAAAGGAAAAGCTCTTAATTTTATTTGATCCTCAATTACTCCTTTTGGTTTCATGCTTAGACAAACCATATGGAACTCTTTCAGATGAGTATAGGGGTTCTCGTTTTTTTAAACCACAAAAAGTAGGCAATAAATGTATTAATCCCGATTGTAACTCGAACGGTGTTTTGCCCGCTGGATAAGTTATGCATAGCAGTTGTTCATTTGGTGCTGCTGTAAGTTGGCCTATAGTTTGATCTGCCATTTCATTTGAATCTTCGGATGAGTAAATATATTCGGTCTAAGATCCTTCTTCAAAGTCGGGTTGTGGTTGTTTACCGCGCTGAATAACTTTTCTTCGAAGTGTTCGAGCCAATTTTTCTATTTCCGGTTCAAATGCTAGAGTCCCCGGTTCTGACCTAGTCATAAAGAAAACAAACAAAAATTAGAAATTTTCACCAATCTTTGGCAACGGCCCCATAATTTGATGGGCGTCAAAACCACCAAATATAAATTCCTACGACAAAATAATAGTAATTAGCAATACAAAGTAATAGGGTCAAATCCACAGGGACTGGCTATCTAATTTTACCTTTTTTCGTGACCAGAATCACTATCGAGGTCATAGTCGTACCTACGACCGGTGCGTAGAAATGCTAAAAAAATAAAAAATAAAATAAAAATAGGGGATTTAAATTGATTAAGATAATAAAATAAGAAAATACAAAAAAATAAAATAAAAACAAATTCAAAAATAGAAAATAAAATAAATGGATAAATAAAATATTTTTTAAGCTTAACCTTAGCCTCAGCCTCAATGTACTCCAATCTTGAATCAATCCTTGAAACATATTTTTCCTTCCAAGCGATAAGCTGGTTATAGCAGTCGAGGATCTCTCAAACCGCTAACTCTTCCTCTCGTAGTCGATCCCGATATCAACTGCAAATCGACCCTTGTCGAATTTCCAACCACGTGGCACGTACCTGTAATTTAATACTTCGACAGCCTTGCGATCTGAAAATTCAAACTCGAATTAACGGCCTCAACCGTGTGAGTCGTTTATATCCGATCACTATCTCCCTTGACTGAATCCAACTAGCTTTTTTTCCAATTGAACACGCCAATTTGTTCACGGGATTTTGAATACAGCACCGTCGACTCAACTTCCTAACTGTACGCCAAACGATTCCAACACAACGTTTGCTTTTTGAATTGAAATCGAATCAACTTTGAGTGACAAATTTGTACTATCTCATATATAGGAGAGATAACGAATACCGAGGTGCCAAGTATTTAGTGTGGGCTCATATCTCACGATTACTTTGTCGGAGCGATGATCGGGCTAAGGCTAAAAAGAGTTTAGTTAATCATGAAAAAATCATGCTTTGAAAGTGGTTTTGTGGAATTGTGGAAGATGGAAAGGGAAAGGGCCTTGGAAGATAATTAAACCAAAAAGTTGAAAGTTAAAGAAAAAAAAAAGAAATGAAACAGGAGTATAGAAAACTGACGGAGGAAGAGAAAGAAAAATAAGGAATTTTATTGAATGCCGAAGGTAAAAGTGTGTGTTCAATTGGCTGTAGCCTAATTATACACACTTTTAGTATTAAAAATTAGGTAGATTTTTTCTAAGTATTATCACTAAATAATCCTAAATATTATCACTAAATAATTCAAAATTTAAAAATCAAATTAAAACTAGAGATTAAATTTAAACTAATTACAGAGTTGTAACAATATAGAAAATTATTCAATCTTTATCCAACCACTTTTTATCTTCAATCTTTCAATCAAATCCTCCTCTTTGCTTTTTGTTTCAATTTAGCCTATCTTTGTAAGAGTTTGAATTCAAAACACCAACTTCATTCCTAATAAAAATTCAAATTTAATAGCATTTTATTCGATAATTAGCCAAAAATAAATATATTAAAAGTACGAATTTATCTTGCTATCATTATTATTTTAAAATATATATCAAATATAAATTTATAAATTGTAAAAATATATACAATTAAAAATACATAAAAAGCCTATAATATTTTGAAATATATATAAATTTTTAATATTTAATATATAAATTAAAATTATATATATATAAATATATATATAAAAGAACTAGAAGGTTGTGAATTTATAAAAAAATATACAAATATAATATATATATATATATATATATAAACTAAAAAGTATGTCTACAATGAATCTGGATAAATGGTTGTCCAAATTCATGATGAATTTGGACAACCATTTATCCAGATTCATTTTTACGTAAAAACTTTTTTTTATTTTTTATTAATTTATATATTTTTATTTTAAAGATAATAAAATAAATAACTTAATATTTTATAGTAAAAAATATAAACGTATTAAAATATATATATATCTGGAATGAATCTGGGCAAATGGGTGTCCAAATTCAGATATATTTGGATAATCATTTATCTAGATTCAGATATATCTAGACAACCACTTGTCTAGGTTCATTTTTAATAAGAAAAAATTACACTTTTTTTGTTAATTTATATTTTAAAGATTTTTTATTTTTTAATTTATGTCCGCCGTGTGACATATTGAGAGGTTATCAGGTGTCATTACCAGATTGACTATCAGTGTCATGCGACACAAATTAAATGTGTTAGTGCAAAAGTACCAACTTAACTGACAAAATATAAATCTAAATTCAAATACCAACTAAATACTTTTTGACAAATTTAAGGTTACAACAAACTCTTTACAAAACCCATTTCTTTTTCAAGCATTTCATCTTCTCATACTCCATTTCTTCGCCAACTATTTTTTATTCAGGGTCTCGAAGAGGACGTATTCATTAGTTCCTAATTTTGAGTACCACTTTCCATAAGTATTTAATGGAAAAATAAATTGGAGAGGAAAATTTTAAAATCCAAATAAAATTAACTTGTACAATAAACTCGAGGCCCGAAATTTGGTTTTCATTTATTAAAATATTATTTTAGGGTACCCAACATGCCTAAAATAACCTAAAACCTCCCTAGGGTTGTCCCCAAAACTCTGAGTGCGTGGTGGAGCACGCCAATTCCTTATTATACATAATCAAGGATTTTGTTAATAAAATTCTCAAACCATATTAGTATACATAATCTCGGTAAAAATGTAAACACCACAAACTATTTACCGTTAACCCTTAGTTAATTTACCAAACACTTTCTTTGTATCTCCCAATAAAGCTTCCATATTGCCGTCAGGTCAACCTCTCTTTCCTTTTTAAAATGTTTCTAACTTTAACGTGACCCAATGAGCAAGTGATTTCCTTTTCAAAATAACCCCAACGTAATGGGAACAATTCACAAGATTCTCTCATTTAAAATATATATCACAAAAGAAGCCAGCAACGAAGCACCTTCAAAATCTCATTCTTCATTTCGTTGATTCCCTAAAGGAATCTCCAAATTTTAATGGAAAAGACAATACAACAAGGTTAATTTTAAAATAGAATTTTTTTAAAGTTATTGTATGATCACTAATGTTATTAATTTGCTATGTTATGTACAATTAATTGTTAAACCATTAAAATCAAATTTTACAAATATTATATCTTCAAAAAGAACTCGAATTTAAACTTTGAAGCCCAGATGTCTTTCCCCCGACTTTAATAGTAACCATGTGCAGAATTTGATGGATAGGAGTATAACCATTTTCTTTTTCCATCATAAATATAAAACTGATACAGTATCTACCCCTTTAGACGTGCAAAGCGTCATTGGTTGATGGCGTTAATTGAATTACAACCATCAATAGTGATTATAATCATACACCTAATTTAGAGTCATGTGATGAACATTAGTCTATTCCATTAACCCTTTCTTAGTTCAACGTTAAAATGTCATGGGTCCCTTCTCTCTCTGAGTTTTATCCTCCCTTTCTTAACTACGCTCCAACATTACACATTAAAACTTAGACAATGCCATTTCTGCATCGTGAAGATCAATCTTTTGCTCATCTATACTAGTTACCAGCTGGAATCAAATCCTATGCAAATTTTGTCTACTCTAGTTATATTGTTTCTTGCTAAAGTAGTCCTTTTTTTTTTTTAGTCAAAGGGAATAGCTTATAATCTTGAAAAGATGGAATAAAAATCTTAATCTTTTTCAACTTTGTTCCTTCAAATATGTTTTTCCCCGTTTCGCTTTTGCTTTTAAATATATCTAAGGTTGAATGTGAGAGTAGAACACGTTACAAATTCAAGACAAAAGAATAATCTAAAATTTTAAGTAGAGAGGGAAAACGTGGGTTAAGGCAATGGATGGTTATTATAAGTAGCTAGGATTAGTGAGGCATATTGGGTTAATAAAAAAACTGTTGGCTTAGTTAACCCTAGTTAAGGTTATATGATTTGGATTCCACCTCCACCACTTAAGCACTTTTTTATTCTTGTATGCTTGCAAGAATATTCTTATCCACGTATAATAGAATAATGAATGGCTTATAGTTGCTGTTTTTTTATTGGTATAATAGAAGATTATGATTAACAAATGTGTTGAAACCATTGAACATTTGGAGAAAAAAGAAACGATTTGTTGTTATGGTAGACTTGATTTTCATAAAATCCAAGTTTTTCCTTTGAACAAGAACAAAAATCTACTCCATCTTACCTCATTGTTAAAGAAAAAATTGGGTGCTGAAAACTTGGATGCAAGGGTGGTGACAGGAGGTATATTCTCAATGGCGGTTTCCTGGTCAAGATCATGTTCATCAACTTGGTAAACCCCATATATTTAGTACAGTCAAAGGAAATATTAAAATGGTTGGCATCAAATGTTGCTTCCAGGGAGAGAAAAAAACATATGCATAGAATGTCATTGTTTCATGGTTTATATGATTTATAATATGAAACCAAGAATGACTGTGATGTGGTTTCACTTTGTTTAAGAAACCGGAAGCATCGGTGAACCCCAAGACAAGTCAGCTTATGACACGTGCTTTGCTCCACCACTGGACCACGTGGCTCTGCTTTATGAGGTTCCGGATATGACGTGATCTTTTTCAGATATATATATTTTTCCCTTTTCCACTCACGCCCTTCCCTAACAACGTGCCTAACACTTGCTATTTCACGTTTTATAACAATAATAATAATAACATATGCTGTAAGTCCCTGTACTTTGACTAAATTTGAGATTTAGTCTTTGTAATTAAAAGGTTTGAAGTTAAGTCCTATTTTTATTATTTAAAAATCTCAATTCAATCATTAACATTTTTAGTGTTTTCCATCAAAATTTGTCAATTTCGCACATTGATTAAGCAATCTTCATATGATGTGACATATAATTAATGGGAAAGAAACATGTAAATAAAATTTTGATAAAAATTTTAAATCAAAAAAGGAGAAGGACTTAGTTTTTAACTTTTTAGTATTGAGACTAAATCTCAAATTTTATTAAAGTATAGGGGCTAACAACATATTTTAACCAAAATTTAAACATAGGCAAGTCAATTAGGCTTCCTTTGGATCATCGATGATATATATTACATTTGGTGAGGTTAAAAATAACATTGGTGGTGAGATTAATTACTAGGGGTGATATTGGTTTGGTTTTTCAACCTTCCATCATAATTCGGTTCAACTCGGTTTTTATATTAATTTTATATTTTGATTTTATTTAACAACCTCATTATAGGTTCTGATCATATATACTATTTTTGACACGATGCCTAAAACTACCCATTTCCCCTTCCAACCCATAAATAGGAGGATAATACGTTTTAGCGCACTTGAACTCACATCATCCTACATTGGTAGCAATGCCCATGCCAATTGAGATAAACTCAATCGGCTTTTATTTTTTATTTTTAGACTTATTTTGATAAAATGAGCTTTGTTTTATAGCTTTTGAATGTTATTTGACAAAAATTTAAGGTCTTTTTCATAAATATTTAAAAAAAATTCGAGAACTTTTAAATTATTTTCATTATTTTAAATATAAAATATTTATTTTTATATCATAAAAAATTAAAATTAATTATATACTAAATAAAAAAAGAATTCAATTTGATTTCGAGTAACTACGATTTTTTAACTTTTATTCCATGAACCGTCCAAATACCTCAATTTGTGTCAGTTTTTTGCTTAACCGTAGCGGTTATTGTAGCAATGAGATTAAAATCAGTAGTGGGATATGTATTTGGATTTAAACGCAACTATAGCGATAATGTAAGAATAGAAAGTAGCTATTAAGAACATTAAATAGAAATGATATATAATATAAAATTTAAATTATTTTGTTTTTATGAAATTATTAAAATATGTGAAGTTGTAATTTTATTTAATATATGAAATTAATAATGCATTTAATTACAATTATTCAATTAGTATCACTTTATTTATAGTTATATATTTTATTTTATTTTATTTTATTTTATTTTATATCTATGTATTTAGATATCACATCTCACATTGAGTTTTTTGAAAATCAATGAAATAAAATTAGAAAAGTTAAAACCATAAAAGTCCAAAACTATAAATGGACAAAATGGTATTTAAGCTGCAAAACGGACTTTAAAGCTTCCGTAATGGTAGAATCCAAACAAAGCCTTATAAGAAGAGGATTTTAACGGCAACGCAATTAATACCGTATGTAAATGTACTATACATGGAGTAAGGTGAGCAGCTACAAAATTACTACTCAGTAATAAGCGAAGACAACATTTAATGCTATTGGGTAAGTGCATCAAGTCTTAAAAGGTAATGTCAAAAAGAAAAAGAGAAGGGAAAGAAGAAACAATAGCGCTTGTGGTACACTCAACCTAAAGGACAATGGGGGAATGAATGGAACAGATCTGACAAACTATTTAAAAACCACACACGCTTACCATGCCTTTCAGTGGGTCCCTAATCAACAGTGGCAACATCTGTAATTACAGACATCTACAATGTCTAATGTAAAAAACATAAATGCCTTCTTAATTTTATTTGATTTGAAGATTACCAAATTAACAAAATAGACAGCCGAAAATTCTCTGCCGGGTTTACACCAGCCAACACGGTTGCCTGCCATGATCCAGGCAAAGATAGAGACGGCGATACGCCTACCCAAAGCAATTAGAAATGGAGAATGGAGCTTCTTTGTATCGCATCCCCGAGGTGAGGGGGCGTCAAATAAACAAGACAATCAGTGATGTGATGTGCAATCATCGATTAAATGCATTGATACAAGCAAGAATCGTTAACCCTAATTTTATTAACTGTAACTAACTTTGGTTATATTTTATGATAATTTTTTAAAAATTTATCCAAGCTGTCGGATAGAGAATGAAATAGGAAATCAATTCGAAAAGTGACTTTGAATTGATTAGACTGAGAATCGATATGAACCAATTAAAAAAAGGTTGAATCGAGTTTTTTGAAAATTTTTATTTTTAATATTTTTTAATCGAACTGATTAGACCAACCAATTGGTGACATGACCGATTCGATCACCAATCTATTTTAAAAACATAATGACTTGTATTAGCAATGCAATTTCCATTATTGGTTAGGGTACAAACGTATTTGGTCAGTCAAATGTTATATAACGATTTATAAGATTACATACTGATCATTTAATAAATTTACATTTTCAATTATTATTAATATGTCGTAATAGAAAATATAATCTCATTAGTACACGTATTTAGATTATAAGTGTGATCTTAAATTTCAAAGAAATTTATTTATTTTTATTATTTAATAGAAAAATGAAGGGGGTTAACAATTTAGCTTGCATTTTTATATTTAAAAAAATAAAGACGAAACATTTGGCTCCACAATTTTATATCTGGGTAATGTAATTTTACTTTTCTTAAACCTCAAGTGTTGTTGTGTTGCCCAAGCAGTTTTTGCATCACATGAGATGCAGGTTATAGGCTTGAGAGTGACAATTCTGCAGTAACTGATATTGGGGATTGGTTAGGAGCATTACACGACTGTGTTTGCATGAAAACAGGCTACTTCTCTCTTCAATTACCGCCCCCCAAATGTCAAACAATTAGGTTTTAAATAAATTTGAACAGAGTATTGTCGTTTCTCAAGTAAGTTTAAATGCAGTTTATGCTCGCTCTATGAACAAATAATTTTAGTTTTCAATAATATAAAAACACCTGTGATCATATATATTTGTAAAAATTTTAATTAATAATGGTACTAGAAGTCGTATCTTTTACAATTAAAGATGATAATTAAAAGCAGTGTTGATGCTATTGTACTGTATACATTAGGACCTGTTTCGTAGGAATGGGCAGTGAAAATTAAATGGTAGATGGTTATGGCATTCAACATAAAACGACAAACAGAAAGAAGATTGTGTATGTGGATACAGTTTCAAATGATATTAGTAAAACTGTAATTATTGACTTCAATTTTAATGATAAACGTGGCCAAGTCGTGAGTGGTGAAATACAAGTAAGTGCAGAGAAAATCACATGATGTGAGGGGTGGGGGGTGGGGGGTGGGGGGAAGGGACACTAAACTAAAAACAAAGTGTAATAGAAAATTCTTAGGATAGAGATCTGAGAGACAGAGAAACAAAACAGAGTGAGCGGTTTTCGGGATTTGGTAACGGCGATTCAAGTTATACTGTGAGGTGTTTGTTGGAGAGCGAAAGAAGGGGGATGCAAAATAAAACATCAGCTTCACTCTTACATTACAGCTGCTTCGCCAACAAAGGTTAAGCGGTATTTGGAGACCAGACAAAAGTAGAAGGCGGTTTCGTAACAGAAACAGAGCAGGCCAAAGTTTATTAAAAGAGGGGAAAAAGAAAAGATTTTAATCTTCCTAGTCGTTACACAGAAACTACCAACAATAAGTTTATGTATAACCGTCGTCTTTAATTACTCTTTTTTTGTTTTCTTTTCTTTTTATTGTTCTATTTTTCCCCCTTTATTTCCTCGACTCTTCCTGCTGATATCTTATTCTCTGCTTTCATTTAATGGGGTAGGCTCTGCTTTTTCCTTTTAGCTATAGTGTTTCTTCTTTAGTGATTTGCTTTCTGTGTATCGTCGGTACGTCGTAGTTTTGATGGCTAATGTACAAGTTAATCCAAGGGGTTCTTCTATTGCTCACTCGGAGTCAGGTGAGTGTTAATAAAGTTTATAGAAAAATGGCTCTGTTTGGCTGCTGAGAAACTACAAGGGGAAAAAAGAAGGTTTTATTTAGGTTGCTCCATGGTTAATGTACGGACATTGGGTGTTTTTTGCGAGAGAAAATAAACTCAGCTTTGCTGGGTGGAGCTGAAAGCTTTTCAAATTATGAAAAAAAAAATCCTAGATGGGTGGTTTTGGTTGTTTCTACTTTCTATGCGTTTTCTCAGTAGCCAATTGGAGTGACATTTTTTTTTGAATTTTCTTTTTCCTTTTCTGCTCCTCTTATAATATCTATGTTTGTTTTAATTGAATTTGATTTTGGTTGGATAGGTTCGAGTGATGATGATCTATACGCAGAGCTATGGAAGTTATGCGCAGGCCCGTTGGTGGAGATTCCTCGGAATCACGAGAGAGTGTTTTACTTCCCTCAGGGTCACATGGAACAAGTAATTTGTCTTTTTAACGATCTTTGGATTCTTCCTTATGTTTAGATTAAAATTTTGAAACCCGCCATTTGTTTTCTCATTTCTTGGCTTTGTTTTGTGCAGTTAGAAGCATCCACTAATCAGGAACTTAATAATCAAGCCCCACTGTTTAATCTTCCTTCTAAGATCCTATGTCGTGTTATTCATGTCCAGTTACTGGTATTCTATCTCTCATTATCTTTCCCTACCATTTGCTTCACTTTATAGCTTGAATATATCATCTTATTATTACTTTTTTTTTCCTGAAATAGGCAGAACAAGAGACTGATGACGTTTATGCTCAGATCACTTTGCAGCCTGAAGCAGATGTAAGTAAACGCTACCCCCCTCCATTCTTTTCTTTTTAGTATTCCCTTCTTCATACTCTTTGGTTGACGAATTTCCTGAGGAAATGTGAACTAAAAACATACAATTGAATTATTTAGTTATATGCTTATGTTTATTATCACAGCAAAGTGAACCTACAAGTCCTGATCCTTGCCCAGCTGAGGCTCCAAAGAGGACAGTTCATTCGTTTTGTAAGATTTTAACAGCATCGGATACGAGCACTCATGGAGGGTTCTCCGTTCTTCGAAAGCATGCTACTGAGTGCCTGCCTCCTTTGGTAATAAGTTTGATTTATTCTGTTAATAACCCTTGTTAGACTTTCAGATTATGGTGTTGAATTAAATTCTGTGTGTGTGTGTTTTGAACAGGATATGAATCAGGCAACCCCTACACAGGAGTTGGCTGCTAAAGATCTTCATGGATATGAATGGCGGTTCAAGCATATATTTAGAGGTAATGGTTTTGTCTTTTCGGATTTGCTTTCTTAACATGTCACGGTTTGGCAGCTTTCTTGGACCTGTTTTTAATTCGTAATCCAAATAATCAGGACAACCACGGAGACATTTGCTTACAACAGGGTGGAGCACCTTTGTCACTTCCAAGAGATTGGTTGCGGGAGATGCATTTGTGTTTCTCAGGTACTTGGGACTTTTGGAACTTTCTTGGTGCTTGAGTTTGTGTTTGCATGTTCACGTCTGTGGCATTTTTGCAGTCTCTTTAGTTGTAATTGGACTGGCTTGTTTTATTAGAGGTGATAATGGAGAACTTAGAGTTGGGGCTCGACGGCTTGCTCGCCAACAGACCACCATGCCTTCATCTGTGATTTCCAGCCAGAGCATGCATTTAGGAGTGCTTGCTACTGCTGCTCATGCTGTTACAACGCAGACCCTCTTTGTTGTGTACTACAAGCCAAGGTATAATGTTCTCTCTAGATGTACACATGGTTGGCAGTATTATTTCGTTATTCTGATTACCTTGAGACTGAGTTTCTTTCCCTTGCTCTTGTTCAGGACGAGCCAATTCATAATAGGTGTTAATAAGTATTTGGAGGCCATTAAAAATGGATTCTCGGTTGGTATGCGTTTTAAGATGAGATTTGAGGGAGAAGACACTCCTGATAGAAGGTAGGTTTGTCTCCGTACTTTGTTCCCTAATGTTGTTTATCCTTTGTACTTGTGATTTTTTTTTTCCTCTAAAATTTTATCCAGGTTGTTTATCCTTTGTTTTATCCAGGTTCACGGGTACCATAGTTGGGGTAGGAGATTTTTCCCCACATTGGTCGGAATCTAAATGGCGAACCTTGAAGGTTGAATATAGTTATGAATTATTGGTACGAAATGCTAACTTGATTCTTGTTTTGATAGTATTCTACCCGACTATATCTTGTTTTAGATTCAATGGGATGAACCTGCAACAATACAAAGGCCAGAGAGAGTTTCACCATGGGAAATAGAGCCATTTGCGCCTTCTGCTTCCATAAATCTTGTACAACCAGCTGTAAAGAACAAAAGGCCACGGCCTGTTGATATTCCAGTTTCTGGTGTGGGAAAATTACTCTTTCAAGTATTTGGAATAGAGTCTTGGTTGCTCACTTTGTTAACTTTGATTGATTTATTGAAATTGTAGAAATTACTACAAATTCAGTTGGTTCAACCTTCTGGGGTCGTGGTTCAACCCAATCTCATGAACTAACTCAAGTAGGAAGCACACCTGAAATCCAAAGCAGTGAAAGCCAAGTTATGTGGGGTATGAGGCAGAAAGAAGCTGATTACTGTCGAGATTATAATTCGAACGCCTGGCCACATTCTCCTCTTGTGAATGTCTCTTTAAACCTTTTTCCTAATTCAGTGAGTGACAAAAACAGAACTGAAAAACCACAAATCACTCTCACTGGTTATGCCTTGCCTTCTCTATCGAGGCCAAGTAAGGGCCTGATGCATGACCAAGTTGAGAAAGGGAAAAAATCTGAGACTTCTACAGGTTGCCGGTTGTTTGGGTTTAATTTGACAGACACCATTAGTGCAGTTATCCCCACTGACAAGGAACAAACGAACACAACGGTTGATCACAATGGTGTTTGGGGGTCTCTTGCAGCTGCGTCTCATATTGATCAGAATCCAGAAACAGCTAAACAGAAGCATGTTGCAGCAGAGGCCTCGTCCAAGGAGATGCAGGCTAAGCAGGGTGCATCCACCACTTCAACCAGAAGTCGTACTAAGGTAAACATAGGGGTATCTACTTGTTTGTACTTGCATTGCTTTTTCATTATTGAAGTTCCTGGTTGAAAAAGTACCTGTGTATTCCAAAGGTACAAATGCAAGGGATTGCGGTTGGTCGTGCTGTGGACTTAACTGTGTTGAAAGGATATGATGATCTCATTAATGAAGTGGAGAAAATGTTTGATATCAAGGGAGAGCTTCGCCCCAGTGGTAAATGGTCCGTTGTTTTCACTGATGATGAGGGTGATATGATGCTTGTTGGCGATGATCCATGGATGTAAGTAACTTCGAAGAAGCTCATCTGCTTTTATTTCGTTCTTTTTGCAGCTGTTTTTTATAAAATTGTTTTGTTTTGTAGGGATTTTTGCAAGATGGTGAGAAAGATCTTCATATATTCAAGCGAAGAGGTGAAGAAGATTAGTCCAAGATGCAAATTTGCAGTGTCGTCTTTGGAGGGTGAAGGGACTGCTGTAACCATTGATTCAGAGCATAAATCTGAAACATGAAATAATAAAGTTTGAAGACCCTTCTTATTTACGTTACATATATATATTGTTTTATTTTGGTTTTCCTTGGTAGATTATACTCTGATTAGAACAGTGAATGAAATGCTGCATTGAAGAAAAAGTACACAGTTGATGCATGGTAAAAGAATAGGAACTAGGAACACTTGTAGATTTAGAAAAAGGAAGATTGTCCATGTGAATAGCTTTGCTTTAGTGAGTGGTTCAGCGAATAATCAATCAGACTGTAAAAAACATATGTATAAATGTTTTGCATTTAATTTGAACTTAGTTCATTGCTGGTTGGGTGGGCAAATTCCGAGTGAGCTATAGCTTTCACCATGGTCTGGCCCCCCTAAGGAGAAGCGACCCAGAAATTGTCTCGGTTGTGTTATCCCGTGATCCAATCTCGATGTCTCTGCCTCCTCCAGCCTTGTGCTGGGAGGGTGGCCATGAATGTCCTTTTAAAAAAGCTGGTTATGCTATGCTGCTGGTCCCTATTGAACAGCTTTATCCACATTATTTGTCCTCTCAATTAAGGGTGGGTTTGGATGGCGATTGGGTGCGGTGCAGTGCGTTTAGTTTACTTTTTGTCTTACGTTACAGTATCACTACACTGTCTAATATTACTGTCACTGCTGTTTTTATACTAACCGCAGCTAAACGCATTGCCCATTTAAACTCAACCTAAGTTTCAATGAATATGGTACTGGTCCTGATTCCTGAGGGGGATTTTTTTTGTTCTTTTAAAGTATGGGACACAGCAGTGGGTTAGCCAATCGTGGGGCGTCGGTTAATATAATAATAAGCTAATCATGTTATGGCTTTGGTTTCATTCTAGCAATAGCTTTAAATAGGAAAGCACCTTTTGCTTATTACTTGCTGCTCTGCATTAACACTTAAGTGTAAACCGGCCGACTAAACTTTTGTTAGTACAAAACTCCGGTAAGGAAAAAACTCGAACACACGATCGGAACTCGAAAAGAAAAAGAAGAAATAGGACAGGCTCCAAGGCGTGTATCAAGCCACTATCTTTAAGGTTATATTCGCCCCCACTTATCTTCAGTGTGCAAACGAGTTCCAAGCAAATTAACCTCGAGGATACAATGAAGCCAATGACTATTTGCGTTTTGCACTGACGAGAATAGTCTACTATGCACTGAGTAATGTATAACAAAAACTCAGTTTCTACAAAGGATTTCTGTAGCAATACTTTATAGAATAATCTAATAATATTAGAAAATGAAGGAAGAGAAGAAATATTAGAATTTGTTGATATGATTTCCAAATGAAATCCCATTCCTATTTATAGGAATTTTCATGTCTCTTCATAGAGACCTCTTTCAATAGGTGTCTTTATGAATAAATAAATAATAATTATTCATTTAATTTTGTAACTATTCAAATAATATTTTTTTGAATAGTTATAATTCTTTTTTAAAAAATCAAATGATATAACTTTTGACCAATGACCAAAAGTTTTATCTTTTGATTAATTACACCCATTCATTTATAGTTATTGGGATACTATAAATATTTGAAAATATTCCAACAATCTCCCCCCATTTTCAAAATATTTAGATTTTGATATTCTTGGAAATCAATTTGCATAAATAAAGGTGTCTTACGATTGAACCTTCACTTAGTGAAAACATGTTAAAGTTAATCGAAATTGTATGGTAGACTAAGCTTTGAACCAACTATTCCATTTGATTAACTGAACACATCTCACACAATGATTTCAACATCAGTCAATGCATAGTATCTAGGGACACTATTATAGCCATGTGTCTATGTCCTCTTTTCATGAGTGCTGTCAGAGCCAAGCCCTTAAGCTCCTAGAAGCGGCCACACTTCCACTCACATAGGTAGATCCCATCAAAAGTGTTCCCGTAATTATAACACTCTAACATATTTATGTTATGGGTCCATTAAGAGTACATTACTCATCCTTCCCTTATCATTACGGGTACCTAGCACTTTAATCTTAGGATGGATT
Organism: Gossypium hirsutum; assembly: GCF_007990345.1. Taxonomy (NCBI): domain Eukaryota; kingdom Viridiplantae; phylum Streptophyta; class Magnoliopsida; order Malvales; family Malvaceae; genus Gossypium; species Gossypium hirsutum. Next base: position 22,842,987 of record NC_053443.1, on the reverse strand, counting down.
TATTTATAGTGCTAACAGTCACATACTAATGATGTACTTTGTCTCATTGAACTCAAGACTTGACGTTATACCAAGCGTTGAGTCGAGTTTCTTACTGCATCTCTAGCAAGACTTTTTGTCAAAGGATCTGCCAAATTTTCACTTGACCTCACATAATTAATAGTGATCACTCCATCAGAGATTAATTGTCGGACATAACTATGTCTTAATCCAATGTGTCTAGACTTTCCATTATATACTTGGCTATATGCCTTTGCTAGAGTAGCCTCACTATCACAACGGATAGAAATAGGTGAAATTGGCTTAAGCCATAAAGGTACATCATAAAGCAAATTTCTTAACCATTCTGCTTCTTTAGATGCAGCGGCTAATGCAATAAATTCTGCTGCCATGGTGGAATCAGTAATACATGTTTGTTTTTTGGAACCCCAAGAAATGACTCCTCCACCAAGAATGAAGATCCACCCACTAGTAGATGCATGATCTTCCAAACTTGTAATCCAACTAGCATCCGAATACCCTTCTAAAACTAGAGGATATCCATTATAACACAATCCATAGTTAATAGTTTTCTTTAAGTACCTAAGTACTCTATTTAAAGCTTGCCAATGTAAACTACTTGGATTACTTGTGTATCTACTCAATTTTCCAATAGTATATGCAATATCTGGTCTTGTACAAGTCATTATGTACATAAGACAACCAATTAGACTTGCATATTTCAATTGATCAATTTTCCTACCAGCATTAGATACTAATTTTAATTGAGGATCTATGGGTGTAGATGCTGGTATACAGTTGAAAAGATCAAACTTTTTAAGCACATTTTCAATGTAATGTGATTGTGATAAAGCTATAGTGCTTTCATCTCGGGTTATTTTAATCCCAAGAATAACATCTGCTACACCCATATCCTTCATAGCAAAGTTGTTTGACAAGAATTTCTTTGTGTTTTCTATTTGTTCCAAATCCATGCCAAAAATGAGCATGTCATCTACATATAAGCAGATTATAACACCCTTTCCATTATCAAATTTACTATATATGCACTTATCGGATTCATTTATTTTATAACCATTAGCTAAAACAACCTTGTCAAACTTTTGGTTCCATTGTTTTGGTGCTTGTTTAAGCCCATATAAAGATTTAACAAGCTTACATACCTTATGCTCTTGTCCTGGAACAAAAAATCCTTCCGGTTGCTCCATGTGATAGCCCGAAATAGGGCCTAATCGGAATAGTGGTTTCGTAACCACAAATCCGAAGTGAAATAGTTTAATTTTATAAATTTTTATTAGTTACTGATTGATTGAAATATTGTGTGAAAATATGGATAGGAAATTTTAATGCTTTAGTGCTTAATTAAATTTTTAGGACTAAATTGAGAAAAATGCAAAGTGTGTCTAATTAGTGATTAAATGACTTAATTGAATTATTGCATGAAATTGGAAGTGTTTATGTGGCAATTAGACCATAAATTAGTGTTATGGACACAAAAGGGTATTTCTAGAAAAATATCTAAGTAATGGGTCAAGGGCATTTTTGTCCAAATTGGGTAAAAGACAAAATAAAGAGAAAATAAGTGTCCATCTTCATCAAAAAAATCAGAAGCTTGCTGCCGAAAGTTTCAGGTTACCATAGTTAAGGGTTTTGATTTTCCTAAGCTCAATTGTAAGTGATTTCTTGCCCCGTTTTTAATTATTTTCGTATTTTTATGCTTATTGAAGCTTGAATTTCATGTTTCTACCATTTAATTTAAATGAAATTAAAGTTTAAAAATTGACCCATTCATGATATAATTGTAAATTGATTAGTGATGTTAGATAATGAATGTTTGAAGTGTTAATTACAAGTTTTACTAGATGAATTTCAATGAAAAATGTTGAAAAAAGGCTAAATTGTGAAAGATGGTAAAGTGTGCATAAAGTTGTGATTTTGTGAAATTGAGGCCCGTTATGAGCATGAAATATGATTTAGTGAAGTTTGAAATTTAAGAATTTAGAGAATTTTATTTTTACGAGCTTAGGGACAAAAGTGGAATTTTTGAAAAGTTATGGGGAAAAATGTAAATGTGTCAAAATGTTGTGTATGAATTGTATTTGAATGGAATATTGATAAAATGTATTAAATTGTGTTAATATAGATCAAGAAAGAAGAAATAGTGCAAGTGATCGGGGAAAAGAGAAAGTTATCGACTAAATTACAAAAATAGTCGTTTTGCATCCGAAGTAAGTTATATGTAAATAATAGTTATATTTGTATAAATTGTGAATTATATTTGATATGTGAATTAATATTGAATGTGGAAGGAAAGTTGTTCATGAATTATTCAAGTGATAAAGTGTTGAAAATAAAGTGTTAAGTGTAAATTCCCGGTTGAACTTAGGAATAGAATTGGATACAAGTGACATGTCACTAGAGACCAGTGTTACATGTTACAGTGAGTCCCGGGTGCTGGGTGATCTAGCATGTGTTGCAGACACCTGACAGCTTGTGTGAGCAGACCCGTGGACATTTCCAGTGTTATTGATCAGTGGTAGCTTCGGCTACATTTCAGTGGTAGCTTTGGCTACATCCAGTGGTAGCTTCGGCTACATATCAGTGGTAGTTTCGGCTACATATCAGTGTGGCACTTATGTGCTAAATCTCTACGTATCCGTGTATATTCCAAGTGTTCAACGGGATTAATAATGAATTAAAGTGAATATGAAATGTTAAGTGTGAAAATGTATATGCAAGTGAATTGGTAAGATTGTGTATGTGTAAGTGATTGAAATTGCTAAGAAATGTTTTGATTAGTTATATGTTAAAAGTGTTAATTATTAATTGAGTAATTATTGTTTACATGTAACTTACTAAGCTATTTATAGCTTACACATCTCTTTCTTTCCTTTGTTTTATAGTGATTTGAACTTGATCGAATAGTGGACCGTCGGAGCTCGTATCACACTATCATAACCATCTCGGTATTATGTGCTTTTCAAAATGTTTAAACTATGGCATGTATAGAGTCTTAATCATTTTGAGCATGTCCAAATGATATGGCTAATGTTAGCTATTGAAGTAGTTATTAAAGAATATGTTTTGGAGTTATGTATGTTTAAATGGTAACTAATTCAAAGAAGCAGTTTCTTTGACAGCAGCAGTGACGTGAATGTGAAAAATCACCATAAATAGTAGAAATGGAATTAGAGGGTGAATGATATATAGAATTAAAGCTTATCAAGTCTATTTTTACATGAAAGAAACGGTGTAGGCAAAGGAATTTTATATTTTGAGATATTTAAATTTTAGTGAGACAAGGTCAGAATGGTTTTTGAAGTCCCCTGTTCTAACTTTAGAAAATCATTATAAATTGTACAGAAATAATTATAGGTCATAATTTATATGTTTAGATTCCTTAGTGAGTCTATTTTCAAAATAAATTAATGGTAACCTTATATGAATTCTGTACAATTAGATATTTGATTTTTAGCGCCAAGAGGTCAGATTTGTCGAGCTGTGAAACAGGAGATACTTTAATGAATAAACTGTACTAATGTGCTAAGTCAAAAATTCTGAAACTTTTATGGTAAGTAGGAATATGAGTCTAGTTTCACGGAAAATTTACGGATTTAAATTTTTAGTTTCGTAACTCAAGTTATAATTAAATTAGTGACAGTTGCGCAGGTGGACAGTGTTGTTATGAACAGTGAATTTAATTTTAAAAGCAAATTTTTATGCTCTGAATCGGTAAGTTAAATTGGATGACATCTCGTACTCGATTCCGGAGACGGTCTCGGGTAAGGGGTGTTACATTTAGTGGTATCAGAGCTACGGTTTAGTCGATTTTCGGACTAACGTAGCGAGTGTAATAGACTATCTATACATGCCATAATTGAATAATGATAGTGTGACGACTCCTGACATCTTAAAATGTTTTTTTTATAGTAATGGATTCTAACCGAGATATAGTTGATGATGCTCAAAGTAATGTGCCTGTTGAAAGTCGATTCGAGACTCAGGGTCAAGGAGATGAGGCTCGAGAAGCTTTTCTCCAAATGATGAACAATTGGTACACTGAGTTTGTTAGAACTAATCCTAATGCTCAACCTCCTCCGCCCCCTCCTATTCCTCAAGCTGTTCCCATAGCTCCTCAACAAACTGAAGTGTTAAAATTGTCAAAGCCTCCAGTGGACAAAATTCGAAAGTATGGAGCCGAAGAGTTCCGAGCTAATGTAAATGATGATCCTGAAAGAGCAGAGTTCTGGCTTGATAATACTATCAGAGTGTTGGATGAATTATCTTGTACTCCAGAAGAAAGTCTCAAATGTGCTATCTCATTGCTAAGGGATTCGGCTTATAATTGGTGGAAAACTTTAGTGTCAGTGGTGCCTAAAGAGAAAGTTACATGGGACTTCTTTCAAGAAGAATTCCGGAAGAAGTATGTGAGTCAGCGTTTCATTGATCAAAAGAGAAAAGAGTTTCTTGAATTGAAACAAGGGCGCATGACGGTAGCCGAATATGAGCGAGAATTTGTCAAATTAAGCAAGTATGCCCAAGAGTGTGTATCTAATGAAGCTACATTGTGTAAAAGGTTTGAAGATGGATTAAACGACGATATCCGATTGCTAGTGGGAATTCTTGAAATTAAAGAGTTAGTGGTACTAGTTGAAAGAGCTATCAAGGCTGAAGAATTGAGCAAAGAGAAAAGAAAGGTGGAAAGTGAAGCAAGAGATGAAAGAAAAAGATCAATGGGCAAGCCATTTCAGTCTCAAGCGAAGAAGTTTAAAGAAATGAATACTCGATCGAATGTTTCTAGTGTGAATTTTCAAAGAGATCGAGGAAGACAATATTCAGGTTCTAAAGCTCAGGCAACTTCTATGGCAAGTACAGGTAGTGTTAAACCTACTAGACCGGAATGTCAACATTGTGGAAAATGACATTTGGGGGAATGTTATTTAATCAGCCGAGCTTGTTTTAAATGTGGATCTCAAGATCATTTTGTGAAAGATTGTCCGGAAAGAGAAGAGATAGAAAAGTTTCAGAATGTGAGATCGAGCAGTGTGACTACTAGAGGAAGACCACAGAGAAATGTGGGGATTGGAACTAGTGGTAGAGGCGTAACAAAAGACATGACTGTAAGATCTGAAGTGGGAGCTCCAGCAAGAGCTTATGCCATCCGAGCTAGAGAGGAAGCATCTTCTCCTGATGTGATCACTGGTATATTTTCTCTTTACGACACTAATGTTCTTGCATTGATTGATCCTGGTTCTACTCACTCGTATGTATGCATGAATTTAGTGTCTGATAAGAATTTGTGTGTTGAATTGACTGAGTATGTGGTTAAAGTGTCGAATCCTTTAGGCAAGCATATGATAGTTGATAAAATATGCAAAAATTGTCCTTTGATTATACAAGGTCAGTGTTTCCCTGCCAACTTAATGTTGTTGCCATTTGATGAATTTGATGTTATTTTGGGAATGGATTGGTTGACATTACATAAGGCCAAGATAGATTACAGTCAGAAAATTCTTGAGTTGAAGTGTGGTAGTGGTACAGTTCTTCGGGTTGAACCAGATAAGTCAAATGTGATGCCAATTGTGATTTCTACCATGTCTGCTCAGAAATGTTTGAAAAATGGTTGTGAAGCATATCTTGCTTATGTGTTGAACACAAAAGTGTTTGAAATAAAGATCGAATCAGTGCCAGTGGTATGTGAATATGTAGATGTGTTCCCAGAAGAGTTGCCAGGTTTGCCTCCGATTAGAGAAGTAGAGTTTGGTATTGAAGTAATGCCAGGTACTGCTCCAATATCGATTGCTCCCTACAGAATGACACCAACTGAATTAAAAGAATTAAAAGTGCAATTACAAGAGCTGACAGATAAAGGATTTGTTAGACTAAGTTACTCTCCGTGGGGTGCTCCCGTGCTATTTGTGAAGAAAAAGGATGGGACATTGAGATTGTGTATTGATTATCGTCAACTTAACAAAGTGACAGTGAAGAATAAGTATCCATTACCCCGAATAGATGACTTGTTTGATCAGTTAAAGTATGCCACAGTGTTTTCCAAAATTGATTTGAGATCCGGATATTATCAATTGAGGGTTAAAGAGTCAGATGTGCCAAAGACTGCTTTCAGAACCCGATATGGCCACTATGAATTTCTTGTAATGCCTTTTGGTCTGACTAATGCTCCAGCTATTTTTATGGATTTGATGAATCGAATTTTCCGGCCCTATTTGGATAAATTTGTTGTGGTGTTTATAGATGATATTCTTATTTATTCCCGAAGTGAAGCCGAGCATGCTGAACATTTAAGAATTGTGCTACAAACGCTGCGAGAAAAGAAATTGTTTGCTAAATTTAGCAAAAGTGAATTTTGGCTTAGTGAAGTTAGATTTTTGGGGCATATTGTCTCGGGAGATGGCATTCGAGTGGATCCGAATAAGATATCGGCAATAGTTGAGTGGAAGCCTCCAAGAAATGTATCTGAAGTTAGGAGTTTTCTGGGCTTAGCCGGATATTATCGTCGATTTGTAGAAGGTTTTTCGATGATAGCTTCACCGATGACAAAATTGTTGCAAAAAGATGTTAAGTTCGAATGGACCGAGGAGTGTCAACAAAGTTTTGAGAAATTAAAGAAGTGTTTAACTGAGGCACCAGTGTTAGTGCAACCTGAGTCAGGAAAGGAATTTGTTGTTTATAGTGACGCGTCACTAAATGGGCTTGGATGTATATTGATGCAAGAAGGAAAGGTGATAGCGTATGCTTCTCGACAATTGAAACCGCATGAACGAAATTATCCTACCCATGATTTAGAGTTGGCTGCTATTGTCTTTGCTTTGAAGATTTGGCGTCATTATTTATATGGTGAGAAATATCGTGTTTTTACAGATCATAAAAGTTTGAAATTTGTTATGACACAAAAAGATCTGAATTTGCGGCAAAGAAGATGGTTGGAATTGTTGAAAGATTATGAACTTGTGATAGATTATCATCCGGGAAAAGCTAATATAGTTGCTGATGCTTTGAGCAGAAAGTCTCTCTTTGCTTTGAGAGCTTTGAATACGAGATTAACATTGACTGAAGATGGATCATTGTTTGCAGTGTTAAAAGCTAGACCATTGTTTCTTCAAGAAATTTGTGAGGCTCAGAAAGTGGATAATGAATTGCAAAGAAGAAAGACTCAGTGTGCAGTGGACAATAATTCTGATTTTCAGATTGATTCAGATGGATGTTTAATGTTTCGTGATAGAATATGTGTTCCGAAAAATGTTGATTTAATTCAGAAAATTTTGCAAGAAGCACATGATAGTCATTTGGCAGTTCACCCCGGTAGTGTAAAAATGTACAATGATTTGAAGAAATTTTATTGGTGGTCGGGTATGAAACGGGATATCTCCAAGTATGTGACAAAGTGTTTAGTGTGCCAACAAGTAAAAGCTGAACACCAAGTACCTTCAGGATTACTTCAACCTATTATGGTGCCCGAGTGGAAATGGGATAGAATTACTATGGATTTTGTTTCTGGATTGCCATTGTCACCGAAAAAGAAAGACTCAATTTGGGTTATAGTTGATCGATTGACTAAGTCGGCTCATTTCATTCCTGTGCGAATGAGTTTTTCACTTGACAAGTTAGCTGAATTGTATATTGCTGAGATAGTCCGATTACATGGTGTACCTATGTCTATTATATCTGATAGAGATCCGCGATTTACTTCAAGGTTTTGGAAGAAATTACAAGAGGCATTGGGTACTAAATTGAATTTTAGTACAGCATTCCATCCCCAAACCGATGGACAGTCTGAAAGAGTAATTCAAATACTCGAAGACATGTTGAGATGTTGTGTATTGGAATTTGAAGGTAATTGGGAAAGATATTTACCTTTGGTGGAATTTGCTTATAATAATAGTTATCAGTCAAGCATAAAAATGGCACCTTATGAAGCGTTGTATGGACGAAAGTGTCGGACTCCATTATATTGGACTGAACTTAATGAAAATCAGTTACATGGAGTCGATTTGGTAAAAGAAACCGAAGACAAAGTGAAGATAATCCGTGATTGTTTGAAAGCTGCATCGGATCGACAGAAGTCGTATGCAGACTTGAAAAGAAAAGAGATTGAGTTTCAAGTGGGAGATAAAGTATTTTTGAAAGTGTCTCCATGGAAGAAAATTTTGAGATTTGGCCGTAAAGGCAAATTAAGTCCAAGATTTATTGGTCTGTATTAAGTGATAGAAAGAATTGGTCCAATGGCTTATCGATTGTCTTTACCACCGGAATTGGAAAGAATTGATAATGTGTTTCATGTTTCTATGTTGAGGCGATATCGATCGGACCCATCACATGTGATTTCACCGACTGAAGTGGAAATTCGATCGGATATGACATACGAAGAAGAACCGATTCGAATCTTGGCACGAGAAGTGAAACAGTTGAGAAACAAAGAAATTGCTTTAGTGAAAGTGTTATGGCAACGACATGGGGTGGAAGAGGCAACATGGGAAACCGAGGAGGCTATGAGGAAACAGTATCCCAACTTATTCACTGGTAAGATTTTCGGGGACGAAAATCCCTAAGGGGGAGAGAATTGTGATAGCCCGAAATAGGGCCTAATCGGAATAGTGGTTTCGTAACCACAAATCCGAAGTGAAATAGTTTAATTTTATAAATTTTTATTAGTTACTGATTGATTGAAATATTGTGTGAAAATATGGATAGGAAATTTTAATGCTTTAGTGCTTAATTGAATTTTTAGGACTAAATTGAGAAAAATGTAAAGTGTGTCTAATTAGTGATTAAATGACTTAATTGAATTATTACATGAAATTGGAAGTGTTTATGTGGCAATTAGACCATAAATTAGTGTTATGGACACAAAAGGGTATTTCTAGAAAAATATCTAAGTAATGGGTCAAGGGCATTTTTGTCCAAATTGGGTAAAAGACAAAATAAAGAGAAAATAAGTGTCCATCTTCTTCAAAAAATCAGAAGCTTGCTGCCGAAAGTTTCAGGTTACCATAGTTAAGGGTTTTGATTTTCCTAAGCTCAATTGTAAGTGATTTCTTGCCCCGTTTTTAATTATTTTCGTATTTTTATGCTTATTGAAGCTTGAATTTCATGTTTCTACCATTTAATTTAAATGAAATTAAAGTTTAAAAATTGACCCATTCATGATATAATTGTAAATTGATTAGTGATGTTAGATAATGAATGTTTGAAGTGTTAATTACAAGTTTTACTAGATGAATTTCAATGAAAAATGTTGAAAAAGGCTAAATTGTGAAAGATGGTAAAGTGTGCATAAAGTTGTGATTTTGTGAAATTGAGGCCCGTTATGAGCATGAAATATGATTTAGTGAAGTTTGAAATTTAAGAATTTAGAGAATTTTATTTTTACGAGCTTAGGGACAAAAGTGGAATTTTTGAAAAGTTATGGGGAAAATGTAAATGTGTCAAAATGTTGTGTATGAATTGTATTTGAATGGAATATTGATAAAATGTATTAAATTGTGTTAATATAGATCAAGAAAGAAGAAATAGTGCAAGTGATCGGGGAAAAGAGAAAGTTATCGACTAAATTACAAAAATAGTCGTTTTGCATCCGAGGTAAGTTATATGTAAATAATAGTTATATTTGTATAAATTGTGTTACACTCCATGTACACTTCCTCTTCCAATTCACCATTTAAAAATGCAGTTTTAACATCCATTTGGTGAACAACCAAATTATATATAGAGGTAAGTGATATTAATAGTCTAATTGTAGCAATTCTTGCTAGTGGAGCATAGGTATCAAAGTAATTAATACCTTGTCTTTGTGTAAAACCTTTTGCTACCAACCTTGCTTTAAATTTATCAATGGTTCCATCGACCTTCATTTTCTTTTTGAAGATCCATTTACAACCTATTGGTTTGGAACCTGGTGGAAGATCAACTAAGATCCAAGTTTGATTTCCCATTATTGAATCCATTTCATCATTTATTGCTTCTTTCCAAAAAGCAGAGTCTTGAGATTTCACTGCTTCTTCAAATGTAATAGGATCAGATTCGGTATTATAACAATAAGGTATCTTATTGCATATACTTTCACCTTTTCCTTCTACAAGAAACATAATGAAATCTGGTCCAAAATCTTTGACCTTTTTAATCCTCTTACTTCTTCTTAATTCTTGACAAGATTCATCATTATTATCAATTTGTTTCAATGGAATCTCATTCTCATTTGAAGAATGAATCAATTGTTGTGGTTGTAATTGTCTTGATATAGAATTAAATCTATTTTCATCAAAAATAGCATCTCTTGATTCAATAACCGTATTAATTGAAATTGAATCATTTGGTTCAATTACTATGAACCTATATGCCTTGCTATTATGTGCATAACCTATAAATATGCATTCAATTCCTCTTTCACCTAACTTTTTACGTTTAGGTGTTGGAACTTTTACAATAGCTCTACAACCCCAAACCTTTAAATAATTAAGGTTTAGTTTCCTTTTCTTCCATTGTTCATAGGGGGTTATTTTAGTTTCCTTATTAGGAACTCTATTCAATATATGACAAGCTGTTAGAACAGCTTCTCCCCAAAAACCCTATCCAAGACCTGAATATGATAACATTGAATTTACCATTTCAATCAAGACTCTATTTTTCCTTTCAGCTACACCATTTTGTTGTGGTGTGTAAGGGGCTGAAACTTGATGGACAATTCCAGTGAGTTCAAAATAACTTGGATTATAGTATTCTCCACCTCTATCCGATCTTAAGCACTTGATAAATGATTCACACTGAAGTTCAACTTCAGATTTATAAACTTTAAATTTATCAAGCGCTTCATCTTTTGAATGCAATAAATATACATAACAATATCTAGAACAATCATCAATAAAAGTAACAAAATATTTCTTTCCACCTAATGTAGGAGTATTATGCAAGTCACATAAATCACTATGTATCATATCAAGCAATTTTGTTTTCCTTTTAACCTTAGGGAAAGGATTTCTTGTAATTTTAGTCAACATACAGGTATTTCATTTTTCAATATTATTATTAAAACAGGAATTAAATCTAATTTATACATGTCATTCAATTTTCTATAATTCAAATGACCTAATCTATAATGCCACAAACAAAATGATTCAATCATATAAGCAGAAATAGCATTTTATTCTTATTAATAATATTAAGTTTGAACATGCTTTCATACATATACCCTTTTCCCACAAAAATTCCTCCCTTAGACAAAATAAACTTATCTGCCTCAAAAACAAGTTTGAAACCAAACTTATTCAACAGACTTCCAGACACTAAATTTTTCCTAACTTCTGGTACATAATATACATCATTTAAGGTTAAAACCTTTCCAGAAGTGAATTGTAGTTCAACAGACCCTTTGCCTTTAATTGTTGCGGTGGAAGAATTTCCCATGTACAAGACATTGTCATTTTCACATTGTGTGAACTTTGTGAACATGCTTTTGTCTTTGCACACATGTTTGGTTGCTCCGGTATCAATCCACCATGTATTATCATCTTGTGCCATATTAATTTCAGATATCATTGCAACGAACTTTTCGTTATTATCAGCCTCAGAAGATGATTTCTTCTTTAAAAATCGACATTCATTCTTGAAATGTCCCGGCTTTCCACAATGATAGCATGAGCCCTTTTGTTTCTTTTTGAACTTAGGTGCTCTATCAGTCTGATTGAACTTTCTCTTGAATGGTTTAGTAGTCTGTACTTCCTCCGTAATATGTACTTTGGCATTTTCAGAATTTAGGTTCTGATCTTGTTTTCAATACTCTTCTTCAATACGAAGATGATTTGCCAAAGCCTCAAGAGATATTTCCTCTTTCTTATGTTTTAGACTTCTTTTAAAGTCTTTCCAAGATGGAGGAAGTTTGTCTATTATGGAGGATACCACAATCATTTCATCCATTTTCATATCATATTGCTTAAATTGATTCAGCATCTTTTCAATATCACGAAATTGTTCCATAACAGAACGACCATCAACCATTTGATAATTATTGAAACGACTGACAAGAAATTTCTTACTTGTAACATCTTCGGTCATGTATTTTGCCTCCAATTTGTCCCATAATTCTTTAGCGGTGACGTCGTTTTGGTAGGTGTCGAACAAACCATCAGATAAACCATTCAATATGTGGCCCATGCACATGTAATCAGCATTGTCCCATTTTTGTCTTTCTCGGGTTGTAGCAACAGATTCATTTTCATTCTCTTCAGGTCTTGGAGTATCCAAAACATAAGCAATCTTCAAAGTTGATAACAAAAAGTGCATCTTTTTCTGCCATCGTCGAAAATTGCCACCATCAAAACGATCAAGTTTAACAAAGTTGGAAGCCAACTCCCTTAGTGTTCCACTTTCATGTGTTGTGGTAGTCATCATGAAATATAACCTTAAAATTGTTAGTACAAAACTCCGGTAAGGAAAAAACTCGAACACACGATCGAAACTCGAAAAGAAAAAGAAGAAATAGGACAGGCTCCAAGGCGTGTATCAAGCCACTATCTTTAAGGTTATATTCGCCCCCACTTATCTTCAGTGTGCAAACGAGTTCCAAGCAAATTAACCTCGAGGATACAATGAAGCCAATGACTATTTGCGTTTTGCACTGACGAGAATAGTCCACTATGCACTGAGTAATGTATAACAAAAACTCAATTTCTACAAAGGATTTCTGCAGCAATACTTTATAGAATAATCTAATAATATTAGAAAATGAAGGAAGAGAAGAAATAATATTAGAATTTGTTGATATGATTTCCAAATGAAATCCCATTCCTATTTATAGGAATTTTCATGTCTCTTCATAGAGACATCTTTCAATTGGTGTCTTTATGAATAAATAAATAATAATAATTATTCATTTAATTTTGTAACTATTCAAATAATATTTTTGAATAGTTATAATTCTTTTTTAAAAAATCAAATGATATAACTTTTGACCAATGACCAAAAGTTTTATCTTTTGATTAATTACACCCATTCATTTATAGTTATTGGGATACTATAAATATTTGAAAATATTCCAACAACTTTCTTATTCTATTTGGTAACTGAATAAAGTGAAATGAAATATGAAGTATGATATGATGATTGCTCACTTAATCTCTTAATTATGTGATCAGAAATTTGATCTTGTTCATAAGAATGAGTAAATTTGATGATAAATCATTTATCTCTTTTGAGAACACTCGTAGTAAGAGAATTAATTATTATATTTTATAAAGTAAAAGATTTTATTTTTTAACTAAATTAAAATCTTATTAATTCATGATAGTGATAGATGTTTAAGATAAGGGGAAAAAAGAGTAATTGATGGCGAGATGAATAATGCGCATGTGAGATAAATGGGATTGAGAAGTGATATTGGTGGCAATGAGGGTGACTCTGTTTGAAAGGGCATTTTCTTGACCGAGTAAAGTCCAAAACAAGCCCACGTCTGAAAAAGTATAGGACGATTCTACCTTTGGACCCTGTCACTCAAATTGGCATCCTATGAGCCTCCTGCTACAATCCAGTGCATCTGTTTAGAGGTGTTGAATCGGTTAATCGATTCCAATTATTATTAACTAAATTAATCGACTCTTTTAAATTTTTAACCGTTAATTGAATCGAAATATTTTCAAAAAAATTAACCGAACCGAATTTTTTCGGTTAATTCGGCCGGTTAACCGAATTAACCAAAATTTATATATATATTTTTTATTTTTGGTTAAAGCAAGTATAAAACATATCAAAAATTAACTGACATAACCGATCGATTAATTTATATTTCCAAAAAATTAACTGAACCAACCGAATACTTATATATTATAATATTATTTATTAAATTCGATTAATTCAGTTAACCGACCGATTTCAAATTAAATTAACCGTTAATTGAATTTCTAAAAAAATATTAATCGATCCCAACCGAATTAATTCAGTTAATTAACCGATTAACCGAATTAATTTTGGACACCCCTTCCACCCACCCTTTCACACAGCTCAAACTATCTTTCCCACTTTTCTTCCCTTTAATGAAAGCCAAACCATGAATAGTTTAATAAAGCTGACGTCACCAGGAAAAGGTGCAATGTAGATTCTTGCTTTTAAGTGCTTTCACTGTTTAACCTTGTCTTTCTATAGGGATATGGAGTCAAGCTTAGCTACTTTTTTGCTTTATGATTAAGGTCAATCCATTCCATTAATTACAGTAGTTTTTACTTTCAACCCATCAATTCCTGGGATTGGTACAAGCTTTTTGGTTAGATGATTAACAATCACACATTTCATTCCTATTATACAATGGCAGTATAGTACTCTATATAGTTGGAACCCATTCTTATTTCGAAACCTGGTATTTGAAGTCTTTTTAACATATGGCTAGCATGAGAAGATCATAGCGAAAGTATATAAGAATGACCGTTGATTAATCTTTGCTGAGGGGGTTGAAAATAGCGACAACATTGGACTTAAAAGGCTGGCCTCTTTTTCTTACGGGGACCTTCCTTGCTCTCTTCTTTGTCTGTACAAAACAAAAAGGAACTAAAAAATAAAGCCCTCCCCTATCCTTACGCATAGAGAGTATAGAAAGAAAATCATGGGAACTGAGGCAGAGAATGAGTCAAGCTACACACCAAAGCTACCGCTGTTTTCAGCTCCACAGGCGCACATGCAGTCACCAGAAAGATCAGGGACGTCAACCCCTCCATTACACGTCTCAGCCTCGGTTCCGTTTCGCTGGGAAGACGAACCTGGAAAGCCTAAACCATGTACCACACTCACCCTTTTCTCTAATCCCAATCACTTGGCTCAAAAGTGCCTGGAACTGCCTCCCAGGTTGCTTCAGGATGCCAAGAGCACCACTGTCTTGGAACCTGCTAGACTTCAGTCTTCTTCTTCATTCAGAATGGGAAGTGAGTGCTACGGCTCTTTTCGTGTCGGCAGTCTTAGTCCTGAGAGGGTGCAGCTCGGTACCTTGGTTCTTAGTAAGAGAGGGACCTACAAAGACAAAGGGTTTCTTGGTTCTTGGAAGAGAAAGACCTTCAAGGCTAAAAGAGAAGTCGGTGGGGCTGGGAAAAGTTACGTCTTCCCATCTTCTGGTGATAAAGACAGTGAATGCAGCAGAGAAGAAGAAGAAGAAGAAGAAGAAGAAAGCAATAGTAGCAGTGTTAAGACCACCAGAATTAAAAGGGTTGGTAGCTTTCATAACCTCTTTAATTCCAAGTCACACTTCTGGGTAAGATTCATCTCTCAGTTTCTTTACAAATTTATAGTCTTTGAGGGGTGCTGCTATGCTACTTTCATGGTTTTCATCACAAATTCTGAATGACTCACCACTTGCTTCCTCTAGTCCAAATCCTTCTTACTTGTCAAGATAATTTGCTTAAATTTTATGAAGCAGTTAATTAGGTTGCTCTTGGATGTTTAATTAAAGCTTAAATTTGGAAAATCTTGTCTAACCAGGGAAAGAAAAATGCTCCATGGTGATGGTAAGTGGAGATTTCTTGACATAATTAGGTTTACGGGTATGGTGGCAAGTTTCTTGAAGTAGAATCTAATTAAGCTTTTTGCTATTGACTGACTTCACAATTATGTAATGTGCCACTTCAATTAGCTTTGTCGGCAATCAAATCAATACCATTGCTAGAAAGTTGTTTGATTTTGGTGTTTGGACACGACAGGCAACCATCTATCAAGGTTTAAAGCTAGCGGTTCCATGGAATAAAAAGAAGAAGGATGGATTTATGGGCTGACCCTTTTTTATCTTTAGTTGATCAACTACACTCCAGTTCAGCCGGTTGATATTTTGGTGTGAATGAAAATGACTAATCAAAAGTAAAATATAGCTAATGCCCCTTACTGTATCGTTTCTTCTCTAGTTGTGGTTGCGGGGCTGTATTCAGCTAAGGTTTTTCCTTTTTTATCTGCAATCCCAGTCTTGTGCATGTAAGTTACTGCAAAAGGTTTTAGACATTGTTGGACTGGATATATAGCAGTAGTAAATGTAATTATGGCTCAACTCTATCCATTGGCCCACGGGAATGCAACACTCTTTCACCATTTTGGCATTTGCTAAATTACTACTATTCTCAGAGTAGGTTGTTCTACTCATCGCCTTACTTTTCTTTATACGTTGGAGGCTAACCGACAACAAAAGACCCACTCAAACAGCATCATACGCTCAGAGGATTGTTTGACTGAGGGATAGGGTGGGTGAGCTGCGTTGAGTTCACCTACTGATTCAGAAACCTGAGCCCACTGGATTTGTAGCCTGATTCATTCAACTTTCACAGGTTTTCATATTGCTTTTCACCATGCTCCTCCTTCAGCCTTTGTTTGGTAGGGTAAATTTTTTTTTTGGAAAGATGTAAAATACAATAGTTAAAATAAATGGAAAATACAATTTTTTTCACCTATTGCTTGGTAAACTAGAAAAAAAAACAAAATTTTAAAAATACATAATTTTGAACTAACATACACCTAATCTTTCATTTCCTCTCATCTCATCAATCTAATTTGGAATAATTAATCTTTATGCATGAGGATGGAAAATGATTATTTTTTATATTTTCTTTCCCCTTGTTTTTATTCTCTACTAAACACATCCAAAATTTATTTTCTTTTCACTTATCCATTTGTCCTTCCATACCTTCAGTTTTCCACCCAATAAAGTAGACTTCACTAGCTAAAGTGGAAGAAAAAATTAGAAAGATGAAAATTGAAGAAATAGAAAATTGGAAAATATAATTTTTTTTCTATAAATGTGATTTGTAGGAAATATAAAAAGATTTCCATTGCTTGGTGTGCATAATTTTCTATCATATGTGTCCATAATTTTAAAATAAAATACACCTCTCTCTCATTTTCTCCTCAAATCATTTCAATTTAGAAAAATTAATTTTTATATGAAAAATAATCACCTCTCCTATCCACTTTTCCACCCATCCAAGCACACCCAACTTCCATAATAACCAACGATAAAAATTGGACACTGGAAAATTTTCCAGGGTTCATAGTAACAATGTCTTCAACACCACCAGCACACTGATAACAGATTGAAGAAAGAAGAGGCATGAAGGAAACAAAGCAATCAAACAATGAACTTTTATTCTAGGCAGGCTTAAGCATTTGGTTATTCATGCATTCGTGAATCAAAAAGCAAGATACAGATTCAATAATCTGTGACCTTGCTTAAGTTATTAAGATAGAGGATGGACTTAGAATCCAGAAACTGTTCAATTCATAGACACTGAACAAGCTTCGCTTTTCATTGATGGATTTATCAAAGAGATATATATTGAGATACTTTGCCTCGTGACGCTTTCACCCAATATATGTACAACAGCCAACCACATCAATTATGCATCCAAAGTACGCTACTAAGAAATAAACACCTAAAAACAAACAATAGATACAGAAAGGTGAACAACTAGATACATACAATATACAGGGCTTAATACGTGTAAAATTAACGGGGGAAATTGTTCATATATGGAAAACAAATTTAGTCAAATTATCTGACCATTCTTTGTTGCAAACCAAAGCAAGGGGATTAATTGATCTCTCTGATTCTCTAGAAAGGAAACATCCCCCCCACAGTCCATCCCAATAGCAAACCAGCACCAACAAGACTCAGCCCCAATGCAAAAGCAACGACATACTTGGTCAATTCTGGTCTAGGCAAGCCACGCTTCCCTCGATTACCTTTTCCAGTCTTTTGCCAGCTCTTTCGCAGTTTCCTACTGTTGTAGGATGTAGGTGGAAGAACTACAGGAAATTGAGGGGAGACTGGCTGCCCATTATCCTTGGTATGGACAAAAAGGGCTTCTAGCTGCAATATTTGGAACCACTGTTTGTAGGCAAAGAGTTGTGAGGCTTGTTTGAAGAAAAGCTTGATGACATGCTCCTTCTCTTTATAGGCTTGTTTTGCTGCTTTCTCAGCTTCCCTAGCACGGGTTTGTGAGCGACGAAGTGCATCTAACAGCTGAGCTGTGGTAGGATCAGTCTCCGTAACTTCCTCTATAATGTCCTTTTGGATCGTTCTATCGAATACAGTTGAACAAACAGAGATAAAATCAATTGTTTTTCTTTAATTATTGGTTGGCTAGAGATGCAGAACAATGCACATCTAAGAAGCCATTTTGGCTAGCTGTTCCTATTTTAGACACTAGTTTAACCTATTCATTCAAAGTATTAATCAATGAAATCAATAACACCACTACTTGAAACTATTATTAAAAAAATACCTGAATGGTGTGCTGGAAGCACACTGCATCTTTCTTCCAAGAGTTATTACAGAATCAGGAGAGCCCTGCGCATTGAGGATTGGACCAAGCATAGGGCCTGCTTCAGACTTCCGATTACCGCCATAAGAACCGGAAGATGCACACAAGTACCTTCTTACATGCATCTTCTGAGGTGGGGGAAGATCACAATTCTCAATGAAATCCAACGACTTCTGTGCAACCAAAGAGGCAAGCTCATCTTTATCTGTTGTGCGCCACCATGGCTCAGCCTTCCCATCCCCAGCCCAAGGAGACTCTGGATCGTAACAGCAGTCATTGATTTTTTTGGAAACATGGCATTCAACAGATTCCATCTCCAAAAGTTCATAGTTTCGCACCGTCTCAGTTGAATCAAGAGAACCTCCATTGTTCCTTTTTCTGTCAACACCAGAAGCATCTTGTGCATCATGCGGCTGAACTCTACTTACATTGGAGGGAGACTTTATTTCACCTTTCAAACTTTCCACTTCATCCTCCAAGGCATATAACTGCTCATTTTTTAAACCCTTTTGGGGTCCATAGCTAGGCTGCAACTGAAGCCACCACCTCATATCAGGCAGTAGATTGGAACAGGAAGGGTTCCTGTTGAGAGCATTGAGATCAACTGCAGGGTGATCACGAGCATCTGCTACACCAGTGGGGCTAGAATCAGCCTGTTTACAATGAGATGATGATTGGCAGCAAGCTAACTTGGGAGCTCTTTTGGCATCTTCTTGGACAAAGCAACGATTCGCTGTTCTTTGCCAGACAGCCCTTGCTTCAGCTGCTGCCATTACACTCCTTGTCGACACATGTAGCTACCAAAAATAATTTGTTACAAATGAGATTATTACTGTAGCTAATTAAGTAAGATAAACTTCAAATCCTCATTCTTCACTAAATCAGTAAAACTAACAGCCAACCAGACATGGTTAAGACAAATTTTATAAGTTGCCACACCAGTCAAAACCAAGCAGTAACCATATTGGAAATCGTAGGTTCCAACAATGATTACTTAAGAAATACAATCAGATAATACATGTCCTTACCCCTGTATGAAGTACAAAAAAGTTCAACCATCATGCATGCTTAGCAAACCTTAAGTTCATTGCCCTCAATCAAAATTTAAAAGAGCATTTTATGTACTTTATGACTTCACCATACACCATGCTTCTCAAGCCAGAAATAGAAAATGGAAGTGGCAGATTTGTAAATAAGTCAATACAACAACTTATAAAACACAAGAACCATACATTTGCAAATGCAGCCAATACAAACTTGTGATTGAAGGGTTTATTTGAGGCGTAGTACTTAATAAGACTTGAAAACCTAATTTCACCCACTGTCATTCATTTCAAGTAAAGTCCATATACTTCCTCAAGATATGACCTTCATTAGATCATCAAATCAGGTAAACAAAAGAAAGCAGTTGAATTCAGGCCAGATTAAAAGATTACAATCTAAATCGTATTCACTAATAAACTCGATGTATAGAAAATGAGTCACTGAACAACGAGATATTCAGAGAAGTGTAGATAGAAAAGGCAATGAAACGGTGTATGCAACAAGGTCAACTAATCTAACATAATTCAACAAATTAAACATACCCAATGATAAAGAGAGAGAGAGAAGAGAAGAGAAAATAGAATAAGGAGAAAGAGCACAAACCCAGAAAGATAAAGGATTGAAAGGAGATGGGCAAGTGGTAATTGCATAGATGATAGATCTAATTCTAATCTAACACATAATACAAGCAGAATTACAAGAAATCGTTTTAAATGTCAATGGATAAGAGCAGAAGAATGAGACTAATGTCCAAAACTTTATTTATTTATTTATATTAGTTCTTGTGTCAGCCTTTCTTTGGATTTCAGTTTCTATAAAAATCTTCTTATAAAACAAGAAAATTTGAAAGGCAACGACAGCGTTTCAACCTCAGACATTGATTATTATTTCACGGAGCTCTCGTACCCCTGAAAACTTTGACCCAAGTTTTTATAGCCTACTTTAACGATTATATGAAAGCGCTTTTGGGGCTATTGGTCGATTACACGTGGGGAATGACTGGGAGATCAAATGGTCGGTAGTGGGTCCATAATCAAATTCTTGGAGGGTGATATCATGTCACGATCAAATTGGAAGATTGGAGGTTTGAAAATTTTGTATTAATATATTTATTAAAAGAAATTTAATTATCGATGATTTTTTTTTTGTTATTAATCAATGACTTGGGAAAACTTCTCCCACTCCCATGATGAAAAAGTCTAAAACCATAAATTTTAAATATATTTTAAATTACCCTCATTAAATTATCTTCAAATACAAAAGGTTATGTCTATAATTTTTCTAATCAAATTGGTGACCCGATCAATAAAAAAACTTAAATAATAGTATAGATGTATGGCGTCTTGAAAAATATTTTTAAAGTCAAAATTAAATAAAAATTTAATTATTTTATTAATTTATAATTTTATAAATTTTTAAAAGATAAACTATAATTTTAATTTTCTTTATGTAAAAATCCTTTCCGGCCACCACTCATACATATAGTGAAAACTTGTATACCTAAAAAAATCAGCTACAATTGCAATAATAGCAATAATGGTTTAGGTATGAAGGGCAGGGGAAAGCATTAAAAATCCTGGGGGTGCCCATTGGTTTTGTCATATTTTGCTGTTTCATTTAATCATTACCCTTCTCTTTCCTTCGTGCTATCAGTTTTTGTGTCTACCTACCAAGTAGCTAATTTAAGTTCTGACACCTGTTTACTTATACCATCATTTTTTTTCTCATAATATTCTATATATATTTTTACTTTTCAGAATTTAATTTGTTTTATTTTCAAATTTATAAATTCAACTGTAATTATTAATATCATTAAATTTGTTGAATTGACATTTTGATTTTTTTTAAATATTCACATAACAAAAATTATGTCAGGAAGTTAAAATATAAAGATTATATCTTAAATTTACACATAATATAGAAACTAAATTTGAAACTTGACTATTGTTATATAATTTATAGGAAAAACATGACACCATGTCATTTTACCACGTTCATAGTTAGTGATAGAGCCAGGATGTTAATCTTGGGAGGACCAAGTTAAAATTAGACGTGCTATGTAAAAATCGATTTAAACATATAAAAAATCGATTCAAAAAAAGCAATATTCTAACAATTAAAAAGAAATAATATATCATTACTTAAAATTGTGCACGAAGTTCTTTCAAGGAAATAAAACTACTAAATATAGAGTCTGAATCAAAAGTTTCAGCAATCTCTCTCTCAATATAAACAACAAGATTATCTGTAGGAAACTCATCCTCCATTTTTTTTGCGAAGCCTTGTTTTGACAATTTTCATTGCCGAAAATGTTCTTTCTGTAGTTGCAGTTGAAACGGGAAGAGTCAACAGAAGATAAATTAATCTATCAATAAGAAAATATACCTTTGACATCTGTGTCTCTGTTAATCCTTGACAAAGATCAGAGATTGTGGACAGATTTTGCAACTTCGGATAATTTGGAACATTTTACTTATAATGTTGCAACTGATACTCCAAGATTACTTTCTCTTGCTCAATAAAATCAAGAGGGTAATATTTTTCCACAATACAATAAATATCAACCATATTTAATTATTTATAAGCATCATTAGGATCCAAAGCGGAGCTAAGGGTAAGAAGATCAATTGCCCGTTTATTAAATCTACTATTTAGCTTAAAAGTTGAGATTTTATAGCAGCATTGAATATCTCAACCCGATAATGGTGCTTCATATTGAAATCAAAATGTTGGTGACTATAACACCTCTAACCCATATCCATTGCCCGAATAGGGTTACGGAGCATTATTGGAGTTTACAGATCGAGTACAAACATTTTATATCATTTCTCATTCATATTAGAAATCAATCATATTGTTCCTTATATGAGCCCTCAAGACCCAAAATATGCATTAGAAACAAGTAGGGACTAAATCGGGTACTTAGTAAATTTTTCACAAAACTTCAAAAAAAAAAATTTCCACGACCAAAACACACGACCAAAACACAGGGTTACGAAAATTTTAAGATGCAGGGGACACACGACCAAAACACAGGGTTACGAAGCATTACCAGAATTTACAGATCAAATACAGATATTTCATAACATTTAATATTTATATCAGAAATCATTCATAATGAATTTTATTGTCCCTTAAATTAGCCCTCGAGGCCCAAAATATGCATTAGAAACAAGTAGGGACTAAACCGGGTACTCAGAGGAGTTTTCGTGAAATTTCAATTTTTTTCCTAGATGCAAGGTACATACACCCGTATGGTCAAGCCGTGTGGCTCACACGACCAAGAGATATGTCTGTGTCACAGGCCGTGTGGGCATTCGAAATAGGGCACACGGCCGTGTTCCATCCCGTGTCTATACCCGTGTAACTCTCTGACTTAGGTCACACAGCCAAGTCACACGCCTGTGTGCTAGGTCGTGTATAGGTGCAAGGCTCACACGGCCAAGCCACACGCCCGTGTACCAGGCCGTGTGAAAAATTTTGAGTATTCTATTTTAAATTTTAAAGATGTAGAGGACACACGGCCGAAACATACGCCCGTGTGCTAGGCCGTGTGTCACACATGGCTGAGGCACATGCCCGTGTCTCTTCCCGTATGGACAAAATAAAACTATTTCCAAGTCTTATTTCTCACCCAAACATGTCTTCCAAGTCTTATGCATGACATATCAACTCATATATTCAATTATCCAAACTTACCAAAACCACCGTACATACATATAGGCATATTTTACCAAATTTATACTATCTTAAAACCAATCTTCAGCATGCCTACATGATTTTCATCATTTATCCATTTCAAACACACATTATCATATTAAGGCCACTATTTACATACCAAAACATACCAGTTACAAGCCATACCAATGGCTAATTTCAACCAAACACATACATGCTATTCTTGACGACTTTTAGCCTATACATGCCATTATAACCTAAAATTTAATTTACTACTTATACCAAAATGAGTTGATGGATAGTGTGAGATATCTCCGCCAAGCCTCCAACCCAACAAGCTTCCGGAGTACTATAAAACAGAGGAAATAAAGTAGAGTAAACTTTAAAGCTTAGTAAGTTCGTATAACGGGAATTTAACTTACCATTCATTTACATTTAAGGTAAGCATACTAAATACATCCAAAGCAAATTGACCACTTGCCTAAACACATATCCTTATCAAGCATGTTAGTCATGTAATTCACATGAATATCAAGAAACATGTATGAGCTCATCAATATTCAATTTCCACATACATGTACTTATCATTTCAAATATCAATGAACATATACATACCATATCTTTGTATTTCAAGTATTTCTCATAGTAATTCATCTCGAATTCATATCATCTCATGTCAGAACTTTACCCGCTGAATCATTTAAAATATTGATGGATACAAAGGTAGTACACTTGAAGTGTACGGATCTAAAATTCGTCAATTCATATTCGGAGGTGCTCATTAGAGCACATAAAAGGGAAGCCCTCTCTCGAGCCATATAATGGGAAGCTCGTGTGAGCCATGTAATGGGAAGCTTATCCGACCTGTATAACAGGAAGCTCATAAAAGCCATAATCGAGAAGCTCATGCGAGCTAAAAACGGGTAGATCCTAAGAGCCATTAATTGGGAAGCTCCAAAGAGCCATTAATTAGGAAGTTCACAAAAATCCTTTAATCGGGAAGCTCACGAAGAGCAATATATGGAGACGCTCATAAGAGCTGTGGTGTGTCTACAACATATGCAGAATCACAACCAATTAGGATGCTCCAAAGAGCTATTAACGGGAAGCTCGCAAGAACCATATAACAAGAAGCTCGAAAAGGCTAGTAACGAGACACTCTTTCGAGCTGTGGTGTGTCCGCAACATATGCAGGACTACAACCAATATAGGAACCCTGTATTCAATCGAATTTTATCTATTCAAATGGGACTTTATACTTATCGATCATTATTGGATATGTGAATACTTTCATATACATGACAATAATACAATCACATACATACAATTTAATTTAAGACATATAAGTTCTCAATTTAGTTACACGAACTTACCTCGACAATGTTCATGAACTTGTATGCTACTAATCTGTTACTTTTTCTTTACCTCGATCTAGCTCCGTATTTGGTCTATCCGGATATATACGAGAAAATTTAGCTTAATTTAATACAATTCATATTTTATTCAATTCAATTCAATTCAATTCACATCTTAGGCAAAATTACCATTTTGCCCCCATACTTTTAATTAATGATGATTTCGTCCCTAGGTTCGGACAATAAAATTCATGCAATTTAAATCTTATTCTAAGCCTAACTGATTTTTACATGTAACATTAACAGCTCATGTATTTCATAAAATTCAAAATTTTTCCATAAATTTTATAAATTTTCAATTTAGTCCCTAAATCACAATTTTATCAAAGTTCTCTTTACTAAAGTTGTTCATCTATCAACAACCTTTCATTTTATACCATAAAACTTCATAATTCATACATACTCATCCATGGAAAAACCTTAGTACTTTGATAACTTTTCAAATTAATCCCCGAGATAGCTAGATTAAGTTATTACGATATCAGAAACATAACAATTACTAAAAAGGGACAATATTACTTACCCAATTAAGCCAAATAAGCTTGATTGAATTCTCTTCTCTAAAAACAATTTGGGAAAGATGATGAAAAAGAAGATATTTTTATTATTTAATTACTTATCATCTTTTATTATTTTTACTTTCCAATTTAGTCATTTTCTTTAATTAAATTTCCATGGATGAATCATCATACTTATATACTAACTCCTCTTAATGGTCTATTTTCCATATAAGGACCTCCAATTTTGAATTTCATGGCTATTTGATCCCTTTAGCTATTAGAATTCAACTTTTGCATTTTATACAATTTGGTCCTTTTCTCAATTAATCATGTAATCGGTAAAATTTTTTTAACGAAATTTTTATACGATATTCTTGTCATACAATAGACCATAAAATAATACTAAAATAAATTTTCTTTTAGGCTCGAATTTGTGGTCCTGAAACCTTGTTTTAATTTCCCTGAAAACGGGTTGTTACAATTCTCCTCCCTTAAAGAATTTTCGTCCTCGAAAATCTTACTAGTAAAGAGGTTTAGATGTTGCTTTCTCATAGTTTCATTCGGTTCCCAGGTAGCTTCTACTATTCTGTGTCATTGTTAGAGGACTTTTACTAAAACTACCTTTTTCTTTCTCAATTATTTCATCTCACGTGCCAGGATTTTGATCGATTCCTCACTATAAGTCTCGTCAAGATGGATCTCAACCTCTATCAGAGAGATAACATGTAAAGGATCTGACCGATATCGCTGTAACATAGACACGTGAACAATATTATGATTCTTGTCAAGTTCTGGTGGTAGTGCCACTCGGTATGCAATGGGTCTAATTTTTAGAATAACCTCATACGGCCCACTAAACCGCAGGCTCAAATTGCCTTTACAGCCAAACCGAAGAACTTTCTTCCAATGTGATACTTTCAAGAATACCTTATCACCCACTTAGAATTCTATTTCTTTTCATTTAAGATCCGCGTAGGATTTTTGATGATCAAAAGCTGCTTTGAAGTTATCTCGGATCACTTTCACCTTTTCTTCAGTTTCTCGAATCAAATCAACTCTATGTATCTTTTTCTCACTGAGCTCAGTCCAATATAATAGAGTTCTACATTTCCGTCCATATAAAGCTTCATACGGTGTCCTCTTAATGCTTGACTGATAACTGTTATTATATGCGAATTTGACTAAAGGTAAATATTTTTCCCAATTGCCTTTGAATTCCAAAATACAGCACCGAAGCATATCTTCAAGAATCTGAATCACACACTCGGACTGACCATTAGTTTGAGGGTGGAACGCAGTACTGAAATGCAATTGAGTACCCATAGCTTCTTGTAATTTATTTCAGAATCGGGATGTGAACCGTGGAACTCTATCAGAAATAATAGAAACTAGCACACTGTGTAATCTGACAACCTCAGAAACATATAACTCAGCCAATCTATCCAGGGAGAAATCCATACGTATCGGAATAAAGTGTACAGATTTCGTCAAATGGTCGACAAGTACCTAAATGGCATCTTTTTTCGGAGATAGGGGTAATCCCGACACAAAATCCATGGTAACTTTGTCCCATTTCCATTCCGGTATCGTAACTGGCTGTAATAATCCTGAAGGTACCTGATGTTCAGTCTTAATTTGTTGACATATCAAACATTTAGATACGAATTAATAAATATCACATCTCATTCCCGACCACCAATACATGTTTTTCAAATCATTGTACATTTTATTCCTTCCCGAATGAACAGCCATAGTACTATTATGAGCTTCATGCAAAATCTTATGTACAAGCTTCGAATTTTTCGGTACACAGACTTTGCCTCGGAATAAAAAAATAATCATTAGGCCCAATCTGAAATTTTGAATAAGAAATCGATTCACATTGTACCCGTTTAGCTTGTAACTCATTATCACTTTTCTAAGCTTCGCAGATCTGTTGTAGAAACATCGACTTAGCTTTTAACTCAGCCAAAATTGAACCATCATCAGAAAATGACAATCGGATATCCATTGCTCATAAAGCAAATAAAGACTTTCTACTCAAAGCATCAACAACTACATTTGCTTTTCCCGGATGATAATCAATTACCAAATTATAATATTTCAATAGCTCAAGCCATATGTGCTGTCTCAATTTCAAATATTTATGCGACATCAGATACTTTAAACTTTTATGATTAGTGAATATATGACATTTTTCACCAAACAGATAGTGTCGCCAGATTTTCAATGCAAAGACAATAGCTGCTAGTTTTAGATCATGTATCGGATAATTCTTTTCATGTGGTTTTAACTGTCTAAAAGCATAGGTTATTACTTTACCTTCTTGCATCAAGACACAACCTAAACAATTCAATGATGCATCACTACATATTACAAATTCTTTTCCGGATTCAGGCTGAACCAAAACTGGTGCTTCGATCAAAAAAGCTTTCAATCGATCAAAGCTTTGCTGGCATTTATCAGACCACTCAAACTTCACATCTTTCTGTAATAGCTGTGTCATTGGTGAAGCTATCCATCTTTCTGTAATAGCTGTGGCATTTACCAAATTTATACTATCTTAAAACCAATCTTCAACATGACTATATGATTTTCATCAATTATCCATTTCAAACACATATCATCATATTAAGGCCAATATTTACATACCAAAACATATCAATTACAAGCCATACCAATGACTAATTTCAACCAAACACATACATGCCATTCTTGACCACTTTTAGCCTATACATGCCATTATAATCTAAAATTTAATTTACTATTTATACCAAAATGGGTTGATGGATAGTGTGAGATATCTCCGCCAAGCCTTCAACCCAACAAGCTTCTGGAGTACTATAAAATAGAGGAAATAAAACAAAATAAACTTTAAAGCTTAGTAAGTTCGTATAACGAGAATTTAACTTACCGTTCATTTACATTTAAAGTAAGCATACTAAATACATCCAAAGCAAATTGACCACTTGCCTAAACACGTATCATTATCAGGTATGTTAGTCATGTAATTCACATGAATATCAAGAAACATTTATGAGCTCATCAATATTCAATTTCCACATACATATATTTATCGTTTCAAATATTCATGAACATGTACATATCATATCTTTGTATTTCAAGTATTTATCATAGTAATTCATCTTGAATTCATATCATCTCATGTCAGAACTTTACCCGTTGAATCATTTAAAATATCGATGGATACAAGGGTAGTACACTTGAAGTGTACGAATCTAAAATCCGTCAATTCATATTCATGGGTGCTCATTAGAGCACATAAACGAAAAGCCCTCTCTCGAGCCATATAACGGGAAGCTCGTGTGAGCCATATAACGGGAAGCTTATCCGAGCTGTATAACAGGAAGCTAATAAAAGCCATAATCGGGAAGCTCATGTGAGCCAATAACGGGTAGCTTCAAAGAGCCATTAATCAGGAAGCTCTGAATAGTCATATATCGGGAAGTTCAAGCAAGCCATATCGGGAAGCTTCGGAGAGCCATTAATTAGGAAGCTCACAAAGAGCCTTTAATCGAGAAGCTCACGAAGAGCCAAATAACGGGATGCTCATAAGAGCTATGGTGTGTCCGCAACATATGCAGAATCACAACCAATCGGGTGCTCCAAAGAGCTATTAATGGGAAGCTCACAAGAACCGTATAACGGGAAGGTCGAGAGGGCTAATAACGGGACGTTCTTTTAAGCTGTAGTATGTTCGTAACATATGCAGGACCACAACCAACACGGGAACCTTGTATCCAATCGAATTTCATCTATTCAAACGAGACTTTATACTTATCGGTCATTGTCGGATATGTGAATACTTTCATATACATGACAATAATACAATCACATACATACAATTCAATTTAACACATATAAGTTCTCAATTTAGTTACACGAACTTACCTCGACAATGTTCATGAACCTGTATGCGAGTAAATTTAGCTCAATTTAATACAATACAATACAATTCAATTCAATTCATATCTTAGGTAAAATTACCATTTTACCCCTATACTTTTAATTAATGACGATTTCGTCCCTAGACTCGGAAAATATAATTCATGCAATTTAATTCTTATTCCAAGCCTAACCGATTTTTACATGTAACATTAACAACCAATATATTTCATAAAATTTAGAATTTTTCCATGAATTTTATAACTTTTCAATTTAGTCCCTAAATCACAATTTCATCAAAATTCCCTTTACTAAAGTTATTTATCTATCAACAACCTTTCATTTTCTACCATAAAACTCATAATTCATACATACTCATCCATGGAAAAACCCTAGTACTTTGATAACTTTACAAATTAATCCCCGAGATAGCTAGATTAAGCTATTATGATCTTGAAAATATAAAAATTACTAAAAACGAGACAATATTACTTACCCAATTAATCCAAATAAGCTTGCTTGAGTTCTATTCTATTAGCTAGGGATACCATAAAAAAATTTGGGAAAGATGATGAAAAAGATGATATTTTCATTATTTAATTACTTATCATCTTTTATTATTTTTACTTTCCAATTTAGTCATTTTCTTTAATTAATTTTCCTTGGATGATTCATCATACTTATCTACTAGCTCCTCGTAATGGTATATTTACCAAATAAGGAACTCCAATTTTGAATTCCATAGCTATTTAATCCCTTTAGCTATTAGAATTCAACTTTTGCATTTTATGCAATTTGGTCATTTTCTCAATTAACTATGTAATCGGTAAAATTTTTTTAACGAAATTTTTATACGACATTCATGTCCTACAGTAGACCATAAAATAATATTAAAATAATTTTTATTTTGGGATCAAATTTGTGGTCCCAAAACTACCATTCTGATTTAACTAAAAACGGGTTGTTACATACACGCCCGTGTCTCTACTCGTGTGGACGAAATAGGGTTAATTCCAAGCCATATTTCGCACCCAAACTTGTATTCCACCTACATTAACACTTAAATACGTTCCCAATCCAATATAAAACATTTGAATCAAGCCATAACCAAGTCTTATGCCTATCATACCATCTTTTATAATCAAGTATCCATGCTTAACAATTTGATCACTTACAGATATATATATTCATATCTATACCAACTATACCAAAACACATATCAACAATGATAAGGCCGTATACTTATATATATGTATCAAAATGTATCAAATATAAGCCATTCAAATGGCTAATCACAACAAAGCATTTACATGTCATCAATGACCAAATTTACCTATACATGCCATTATATCAAAGTTGATTTAATAAATATACCGAAAAAGGGCGATTGATAGTGTGATGTGGCTCCGACCAACTTCCAACCTTAACGAGCTTCCAGGTTACTATAAAACAGAAGAAATAAAACAAAGTAAGCATTTAATATATATTAAGTTCGTATAACAGGAAATTAACTTACCATTTATTTTACATTTAAGGTAAGCTAATTAAACATGCTCAAACCAATTTAGCCAATTGCCTAAACACATATCCTCATTAAGCATGCTAGTCATGTAATTCACAAAAATACCAAGAAACATGAATGAGCTCATCAATATTCAATTTCTACATACATGTATTTATCACTTCAAGTATCCGTGAACATGTACATATCACATCTTTGCACTTCAAATATTTCACATAGTAATTCATCTTAAATTCATTTCATCTCATATCAAAACTTTACCCGTTGAATCATTTAAAATATTGATGGATACAAGGGTAGTAGACACCAAGTGTACGAATCTGAAATCCGTCAATTGATATTCGGGAGTGCTCATTAGAGCACGTAGTCGAGAAGCCCTCTTTTGAGCCATATAACAGAAAGCTCTTGAGAGCCATTAACGAGAAGCTTATCCGGGCTCTATAGCGGGAAACTCATAAGAGTCATAATTAGGACGCTTATGCGAGCCAATAACGGGTAGCTCCAAAGAGCCATTAATCGTGAAGTTCTGGATAGTTTATCGGGAAGTTCAAGCGAGCCATATCAGGTAGCTTTGGAGAGCCATTAATTAAGAAGCCCACAAATAGCCTTTAACCGGGAAGCTCACGAAGAGTCATATAACGGGACGCTCATAAGAGCTGTAGTGTGCCCATAACACATGCAGAATCATAACCGATCTGGATGCTCCGAAGAGCTATTAACGGGAAGCTCGCAAGAACCATATAACAGGAAGCTCGAGAGGGCCAAATATTAGGATGCTCATGAGAGCTAATAACGTGACGCTCTTTTGAGCTATGGTGTGTCCGCAACATATGTAGGACCACAACCAATTCGGGAACCCTGTGTCCATTGAATCTCATTTGTCAAAATGAGACTTATTATTTATCAAATATTACCGGATATGTGATCAATTTCATACATACAATATTTATACAATTCACATATACAACATCCAATTCAAACATAAAAATATACAAAATTTAGTTACACGAACTTACCTTGACAACGTTATTAATTAAATCTACTAATTTCGTATTTTATTTATCCAGATCTATATGAGTAAATTTAACTCAATTTAATACAATTCATATTCAATTCAATTCACATATTAGGAAAATTATCATTTTTCCCCTATACTTTTAATTAATGATGATTTTGTCACTATGATCGAAAAATGAAATTCATGCAATTTAATCCTTATTCCAAGCCTAATCGATTTTCTTCATGTAACATTAACAACCCATGTGTTTCATAAAATTCATAATTTTTCCATGAATTTTATATATTTACAATTTAGTCCCTAAATAGCAATTTTATAAAAATTCACTTTACAAAAGTTATTTATCTATCAACAACCTTTCATTTTCTACCATAAATTTCATAATTCACGCATATTCATCCATGGAAAAACTTTAAAACCTTGATAACTTTGCAAATTAATCCCCGAGATAGCTAGATTAAGCTATTACGATCTCGAAAATATGAAAATTACTAAAAACGATACCAAAATACTTACCTAATTAGGCCAATTAAGCTTGATCAAAAACTCAACACCATAGCTAGGGTTTCCATCTTTTTTTAATTAGGAAAGATGATGATAAATGATGATATTAGATATTTATTTATCATCTTTTATTTTATTCACTTTCCAATTTCATCAATTTCTTTATTTAATTTTCTATGGATGACTAAGCATACTTATCTACTAACTCCACTAATTAGTCTATTTTCCATATAAGGACCTCAAATTTTGAATTCCATAGCTATTTGATCCTTATAGCTACTAGAACTCAACTTTTGCATTTTATGCAATTTGGTCATTTCCCTCTAATTAGACATGTAATCTATAAAATTTCTCTACGAAATTTTCATACGATATTTCAATTATAATGCAGATCATAAAATGATATTAAAATAATTTTTTTCTTCCGAACTCGAATTTGTGTTCCCAAAACCACTATTTCGATTTCACTGAAAACAGATCGTTACAGTGACGACCACGTTTTACCACATATGGAGAATCCATATCAAGAACTTCAATATTGTGCTTTTCACAAAATGCTTTCACAACTTCCAACAAATTGTCTCAACCATCTTCTCTCAGCTTTTGAATCAAAGTTTTGGTGCTTGAGATTAAGTACATAGCATTTACTCTATCTTTTAATTTTTGTTGTAGATGTTAACAAAAGAATATTTACAATACCCGCTATCTCTTTCACTAGATGTAAGATAAAAACAAAATCAAAAGATGTAATCTTCTTATATGTTGCAGCTGCATCCCACCAAATAGAAAAATTAGAGTCACTTTCAATAATATTTTCTAGAATAGAACAAGTAGCATTAAACATCCTTATCAAGCTACAAACAGAACTAAAATAAGAGCTCCAACAGGTTTCTCCAGCTCGTTTTATAGTGCCAATTTGGTTAAGTCCTTTACTAGTTTCAAGTTCATCAATTGCCAACATATTTGCAATTTCAACTGCTTGGGCAACTTGTAATTGATCGTGGTGTTTGAAAGAGGCACTAATTATATTAAAAATGAAGTTCAAATCAGAGAAAAATTATGAATAAGAATTACCTCTCAAGAAGCAACAACTAATACCAACTGGAGTCGATGAGCCAAGCAATGAACATAATATGCATAGGAACAATAATTTAAAAAAAATGCTTGCAAACTGTTCCATTCACCCCGCATATTGCTAACACCATTATCTTTGACCTCAGATATTTTGAACATCAAGACAATGTCGAGAAAGAACAACACATATTTGCTATTTCAAAGTTATTG
Organism: Gossypium hirsutum; assembly: GCF_007990345.1. Taxonomy (NCBI): domain Eukaryota; kingdom Viridiplantae; phylum Streptophyta; class Magnoliopsida; order Malvales; family Malvaceae; genus Gossypium; species Gossypium hirsutum. The sequence continues at coordinate 22,809,826 of NC_053443.1, read as the reverse complement.
CTGCAGTATCTTGGATATGTACAAGATTAAAGAAACTCTCTTTTATAAATCCTTTCTCATCAATGTATCTCAAAACAATAGCCATTTTCTCCCTTTTAGATTCATCACATGCCTCATCAATAATGATACAAAATTTAGAATCTCTAATGTCTTCATGAATCTTATGACGCACTTTATTTGCAAGAATATGTAAAATCTCCTTTTGGATCATATGAGAAATATATTTAGCATTTCTTGGAGCATTGTCCAAAACAACTTTGGAAACTTTATCATTATAAGAAGCTAAAAATGTAATCAATTTAAGAAAATAACCTCAATTTCTTGAGTTAGAAGTTTCATCATGACCTCTAAAAGCACATCCTTGCAAAGTTAACCATCAAACAACATCAAATGAAGTCTTGACTCTTAAGCAGTTACCTTTTTTCTATATAAAATTTGTACATTGATAACATTATCAATCTGCCAAGATTGATTTAACAAATCTTGACAACTTTTCTCAGCATTATATATGGAGAGCATGGATATTGGCCAACATGATTCAAGAAAGCACACCTTTTTCCATCATTAACTTTTTTCCAATTATTAAAACTTTTCGTATTGGCCCAAATTTAAGGTTATCGGAATAGTGGTTTCGGAACCACAAATCCGATGAGGAAAAATTTATTTTTATTATATTTCTATGGCCTACAATTTCTTAGAAAGTTTTCTTGTAGATTTCTTGTAAATTTCTTTAAAAAATTTTGACGTTTGGGCACTCAATTTAGTCAAAAGGACTAAATTGTAAAAAGTACAAAAAGTTGAGTTCTATATGTTAGAGGTGTCCAATTGTTATGAAATTTTAAATTGGAGGTCTTTATATGGTAATTAGACCATTGGTTAAGTTGGTGGACATAAATGGACATGGTTAGGCATGTTTCCAAAGTTTTTCATTAAGGGCATTTTAGTCATTAAGTTATTAAAATGAATTAAAAACAAAATTAAAAGCCAATTTTTGATCATCTTCTTCATTAGGCTGAATTTAGCAAGGGGAGAAGCCATAGTTAGGGTTTTCAAGCTTCCAAGCTCTATAGTAAGTGATCCCAAGCCCTGTTTTTAATGCTCTTTACGTTTTTGAGATCCCGATAGCTTAATTTAGCTTATTCTAGCAATAATTTAACCTAGGGTTTATATTTGGAAAAATACCCATAGGTGAAAAGTGTTTATTTTGATGTTTTATGATAGAATATGAAGCTAGAAATTATATTAAACAACTTTTGCTAGCTGATTTTAAGCGAAAACGAGTAAGTTGACATAATCAGTAAAAATCCCTAATGTACATAAGTAAGTGTTAGAGTGAGAATTTGGTGTTTTCATAGAAGAGAAAAATGTTCAGCATGTTATAGTCGAATATAAACAATATTAAATCTAAATATTTAAAAAAATAAACAAGGAATGAACAAATAAATAAGTGTATTAATGTTATTATTATTAAATTTAAGTATATAAAAAAATGAACAAAGAATAATAATAAATAATAAAACTAAAAAAATCAGGTTTAAATTGGAATCAAAACAAAATTAAGGACACAAATCGTAAATAATAAAAAAATAAGGAAAGAAATAGGGAATAAGGACCCAAATGGAATGCGGGCAAAAGAAGGGGACCAATTGGGAAATTATTCCAGGCCTTCTAATCGTGCTATTCTGTAAGGGACTTAGATAAAATAAAAATAAAATCACAGGGAGGAATTAAAAAAGAGGAAAAAAATAGGACCAAATTGCAACAGGCCATAAAAGTGGAATGGGCCAGCGCGCAAATATCCCTTTAGATAAAAAACGCGCGAATCCTCCAACGGATCGGGTCCGGTCGTCGGGCTCCGCCTCTAAACTATGCCGTTTTGGTGTCTGAAGCTTAGGCCCAAAACAACGTCGTTTCGTCTGCTTATAAAAGTCAAAATTTTACAAAAAAAAATCATTTCATTCCCCAAATCAAAAAAACTTAAAAAAAAACTCTCTCAACTCTCTCCCTATTCTCTTGAATCTGGCCCCAAAATTCGGCCATTGGGGTCACTGTATCACCGTGGCTGCCGCCGGTCGCCGGCAACGGCGCCGGCGTCTGCGGTGGCCGAAATTTAAAAAAAAAATTTCTGAGCTGTTTCGACTCCCTCGCAAAAAAGGTACGACCTTTGTCCTTTTTTTCATTTTCTTTAAAAATAAATAAATAAATAGATAAATGAGCCGAAAAGAAATGAAAACAACTATCTTTGAAAATGACCGGTATCTGAACTGATTTTTTTCCCTTTTTTTTATTCATTCGTGTGTGTCAAATACATAAATTTGGGGACCTTTTTATAACCGAAATTTTCCTATTTTTCCTATTTTTACACTGTTTCTTTGTTCTTGGACTTTCCTAGTCCGTTTTGTAAGTAGACGTGGCAGCACATGCGGAGGAGGCGGCGCGCACGGGGCTGCCGTTTGGCTACTGTTGGGGGCTGCTGCTGTTGGGTTTTTTTTGCTTAGGGTTTCTTTTGTGTTGTGTTTTTGTTTAGGGGCACATTGTAGTTGGGCTAGGGTTTAGGTTAGTGGGCTAGGTATTGGGTTATTTGGGTTTGGGTTATTTGTAAAAATGGACTGTTTAGATTTTATTTATTATTTATTATTTGGGTTTTAACCGGGCCTGAGAATTTACAGTAATTAGATTTTTGTATCTCTGGTTTTGTGCTCAGCTTTTGTGTTTAAGGCCTAGAGTTCGAGTTGCATCGTTAAAAGTTTTGTTATCTTTAAATCAACCCTTATCCATGTGTTATGTAGTTAAGTGCAATTATGTGTAATTCTATGTCAAGAATGAGCTTGCTGGTTCACTAGTTAAGCATCTGTGTGTATTCTGTTCGGTTCTGAGTTCAAATCCCATCGTATGCGTTAGGAAATATTTTTGTTAAACGTCGAAAGGCTGGTTGGTGGTTAATTTAAATCCTTCTGACTAATGCCATTCTCTTTTTTCCTTTTTTGTTTGTTCTTTCCTTGTTATTTACTTCATTTGTTTTTCTTTTTATATTTTTCCTTTTTGCTTGATTCGATACTGGATTCTGTGCTAATTGGGAACTTTTTCGTTGCTTGTCAAGTTGATTGTACGAGTACTGTGTAAGTTTAATCATTATTTCTTCCTTTGTTACGAGTTCGTCTTGTTATCGTTAATTCTGTTGAAATAGGGTTGTAACTCGTTTTACTTGAATGCAATGTTTAAACTCTCGATTGGTTACTTTGTTAGCCGAGGTTCTCACGAGAGACGCTTCTCCGTCGCGTTAGTTCGATTTCCACTGTTCGTGCGAGGTAGGTGTGCAAAATTGAGTTGGGATTTTTGTCGAAATCTTAGACATAACCTTGATGATATATTGATCTTTGTGTTGATTCAAGAATGATTGTGAAATTGATTCTTAGATGGTCATATTAGGTTTGGAGATACTCTTACGTCGTTCCGGCATCAAAATGACTTCAGATGTGCACCGAAAACCTTAAATTTTGTGAATTTCGATTGCCAGGCCGTGTGCCAGGCCGTGTAGGTGGCCATGTAACTCACTGTTCATCGCTTTGGGGTCACACGGGCTAGGGACATGGGCGAGTGCCCAGGCCATGTGTGGCCATATTATTGCAGGGTTCACACGGGCAAGGATAAGGGCATGTGTCTAAGCCGTGTAACTCACTGTTCATTGTCTTGGTGTCACACGGCCAATGACATGGGCGTGTGTCCAGGCCGTGTAACTCTCTGTTTGAGCCTTAAGACCACATAACCAGGGACATGGGCGTGTGCCTAGGCCATGTGAGACACATGAGCAGAGGACACGGACATGTGTCCAAGTCGTGTGAACCACACGAGCAAGGGCACGGGCATGTGTCCAAGCCGTGTGGCTTGTAAATTGGGTCCGAATCTTGATTTTGTGTGGCTGACATCGATTTTAACCTCCTCAATATATGAATGATCTGAATTCGATTATATGAGAACTTTTAATGTTCTATGATTGACATATATATAGTATAACTGTGATAGCTATTTCTGATATTGAACTGTACTCTACAACTATGGACATTGTACACTGCATATGCATGGGTTGGGATACTGTGAAGAATGAAGTACTCTAATTTGAATTAGTGGCTAAGCCACCATGAGGATAATTCTGAATCTAACGCTTTGACGCTTTTTGGTGTAGCAACTAAGCTGCAATTCTGTAATCGTGTCAGACAGACACTCTACGGTGTGTAGGGTTGGATGGGCATTGAATGCCCTATTGGTGTGTTGGGACGGCCGAAGACGGTGTGTACAGGTTGGGGGTAGGAAAAACTAGCATATGAAATTGATTTATTTTGTAAATGAAACTAAAACTACTTTTGCTTTTGTAACTGAACTGTTCTATATCTGAACTATAAGGACTTTTGTTGCTTACTCGAATCTCGAGATTCGAGAATGCCCTTTTAACTGTATCATACGTGAATGAACCTCTTTTATGCACTGAGTTCACAACTTATTTATTTTCTGATTGAATTGCAGGTGGTTCAGAAACTTGAATGGGTCGGCGTTGCGAGAGCTCAGTCAAGCTTTAGCCTTTCATTTAATAATTACTATTAGGGTTTTCAGTAGTTTATGATAATGTGATGTTTTAGGAAATTGCATACTTAATTAACTGTGTGTTGGATATTATGTAGAGAATGGTTTGTGTTATTGCATTAAAACTGTGAGTTTGTAAGATTGATGATGTAACTCTCTAGACTTGATTTGGATGTTTAGGCCGGGTTTTGGGTGTTACAGCTATAACTTTCCCCACATGTAATTGTACTCTCGAACCTAAAATTTGGTGATGAGATCGAGTCTAGACTTTTAGGATTTTTTTCGTAGTATTAATTCTAGATTTTTAGATGATAGGTGGCTAACCAACCTAGCTCTAATTGGTTAGTGGCGACTTTACATTAATTTAGGCCCTCCGTGTCTAACTTTGCTTACTAGGCCCCCGTACTCTTATGTAGGCAACATTACGACATTCATGATTTGACCTTAAACTATTTTCGTTTTCTTACATTAATACCTATTTTTTTATGAAATTTTAATACCTGAACTACTGCTTCGTTACATATTTTGGCCAATGATACTAACATGTTTTCCACTTAAAATAGGCCATATGGCAAATGTTGACAACTTTAAAAAATTAGAAAATTAAAATCTAAAAAAATATTGAAAATATTTAAATTTTGTAAAAAAAAACATATATTAGAATTAGACCTGTTCATGGGTTAGGCTACTCGCCTAGGCTCGAAGGCTCGCTCAAAATTTGGGATGGTTTGGACAAAAATATTATGCCCGAAAAATAGGTTTGGGTAAAAAAATAGGCTCATTTAAAATATGGGTCGGGCTCGGGTTTAAACATTCAAGGCTGGATCCCAGCCTAACCTGACCCGTTTTTAAGTTTATGATACTTTATATTATGTAATTTAGAACACATTAAAAAAATAAAACTATACAATATATAATACTACTCTAATATAAACATTAAAATAATGTTAAGATAGCCATATAAAAACTTTCAATAAATAAAAAATATATAAAAATTTATGAAATATTAAAATAATATAATATAAATATATATTTTAAAATATGGACAAGGCTAAAATTGGCTTGGATTAATCTTTTATACATATGGATGGATTTTGACAAAATTTTAGGCCCATATTTCGGGTTGGATTGAGTTTAGGCAAACATAAAATATATTAATATCATACTTAAATCCGACCCAACTCATGAGCACATCTAATTAGAATCTTTAAAGATTTACAAAAATTAAATCAAAATTAAAACTAAATAGTTTTTAAACTAAAATTTCTTAAACCAAAAAATTCAATATAATTAATTACTTCTAAATTCTATTTTTTCCCGCCATTCATGATAGCTTATAGTAATCTATTCATGGTCGTTGCCTATTTTTTCCCTCCTCTTTTTGATTTCAAAATCCGTCGTTGCCTATTCATGGTCTAAGTCCAGCCTCAACACTGTCGTCTCTTCCAATCCCTTTGCCAGATCTAATGGTGGGGTTTTCTTTTTCTTCTAATTTGTGGATTTTAATATGGGTTTTAGATCTGGGACTGGGTTGTAAGGATATTTCATCCATTGTATGAACAGTCCAGCTTGTATGGATTTCATCCGATCCCAGTCGACGATTGCAGGTAGATGGTGAGGAAAGTGACTGATTTCTTCCATAACTTTTTTACTTGCTCAGCTAAAAAAAAAATCTGGGTTTCATGAAATACGTAATGGGATTGTGCTTTCTAATCAAGGAAGGGCATTTGGGATTTGGGTTAAAATTCTAGATTTTTGATGAATTTGTGTAGTTTAACACCCATTTGGCAATTAAACAAGAGAAATGGGAAAACAGTATTTTACTAGGAAATTTCAATCTCCATAGTTTACTGTAAAAAGCTTTGGTAGGAGATGTAATTTGAACATAAATGAGGAGTAAGTTTATAATTTGACATTCTAATTAGTTCTGAGAAGCAAAAAGCCATTTTAAAACATTGATTTGGCTCGAGAAGTTACTAGTTTATCGTTACTTTTTTTTTCTTGGAGAAATACTTTTGAAACTCAATGGTTTTTAAAAGAAAATTTAGTGTTTAATATTTCTGTTAAAAAGGGTTTTTTAGAAAATACAACGATTATTTTAAATAAAAAAATATTAAATTTTATTAATATTACGATATTTCAATAAAGTAAATTATTATAACTCATGGTTTATCATTATATTAAATTATTTAAATATAATTTATGAATTATATTTAAAATTTTATAAAATTTTAATAACCATAGTTTTGAAACTCCCACTCCCACGGCGCATAACGTTTCTTTGGATTGTAAGAATCTTGGTCGAGGTAATCCACTCATCCTGCTCAATAAAACTATCAACTGGAAATTACAACTTATCCATCCAATTCCTATCCATGTTTGATTCAACTATCAAAACTTAAACAGGAAAAGGAATATATATATATATATATATATATGAAATTAAGGGTCCACTAAATTGAAAGGGGAAAATATATATTTGTTCCAGTATTTAATATAACATAAGTAGAGGTGCAATGCTTGCTTGCTTGGTTCAATCAAGTTCTAAAACCAAAAGTTGACCACCTCTTTGCACTCTCCTTCTTGGCACTTCTGGCATCAAGTAGTTTTTCAAGTGATTTTCCTTTTCTGTTCCGCGTCCTTCCTGCTTCTTTCAGCAGCTCTGCTAGCCTTTTCTTTTCGTCATCTACATCCGGATTTGCTGTTCCCAGCTTTTCTTCTCTCATTTTAAGGATGTATTCCAATATCTCAATTGCATCTTCCACCCTGCGTTCAACAAATAAAACTCCATGTTCAATGTAGCAGCCACATAGACGTCATCTATTCGGAAATATCAAACACAGAGGTCCCAATAATCTGCTTATGTAACCAGATTTTCAAAGCATATACAGCGCGATAATAAATACAGATACCCACAATGACTTGAACAAGAACAGGGAAAGAATGCGGAATAATGCTTACCTTCCAATGGCATCATAGGTGGCAGCAAGGTTGCTATAAACTCCAAGAGTCTCTAAGTGACATGGGCCGCATTCCTGTTCCAATATCTTTCTTGCCTCTTCAAATAACTCCATGGCCTCGTCTATTCTGTAAAGTTGCACACTTGCCAGTCCCATCTGGTTCAATACGATTCCAAAGAAGGCTGATTTACTCTCCCCACTAGCACGGAGCTTTGCCACGGCATTTTCGAAAGAGATTCGAGCATCCCCATACCTCCCAACCATGTAGAACATCACGCCCATCTGTGCTTCAATTCCTGCAATCGTGCTTCGGTTGCCAGGAGTGTCCTCCAGTAACTTCACTGCTTTCTCAAGGAGCCTCAAAGCCTCTTCAATCTCATCCAAAGATTCATAGATGGCTGACACTTCAGTCAATCCACTAGCAATCTCCTCCGATGTAGTTCCAGGGACAGGCTTTGCATATATCCTCAAGGCATTCTCACAGTAGGATTTGGATTCCCTTAGCTTGCCTGTCTTGTGGTAAAGATCAGCAAGCCGAATAAAGACCAATGCCACAGAAGGGTGGCTTTCCCCTTTCGTGGATTTAAATACCGTAAGTGCCTTCTGGTAGGCGAAGATTGCCTCGTCGAATCTGCCAAGGGACAAATAGATGTTGCCAATACTAACATCAATGGCAGCCACTTCATTTTCTTGACCATTAGCAATCATTGACATGCTGGAGAGGACGAGGTGTTCGAGGGCAGATTCATAGTCTCCCTTGGCTTCACAAACAAGAGCCATAAGCCTGCGGTCAGCTGCTTCTTCAAGGGATGCTGGTGCACTGTGCTCCTTGTGGATTTCAAGGGTCCTCTTGCAGAGATTTTCGGCCTCGTCAAGTTGCATAGCTTGAACATGGGCCTCAGCTAAATACCTGCCATTTTCAGTCACTTCATAATGTGCACCTATGCTACTTACTTTTAACACCATCTTTAGGTATGACAGAGACAATGTCTAAACCTACAGGTACGGAGCAAGATACACAAACGGTCCATTAATAAGGCTAGTAAAATGATTATTTTTGGTATTCAGACATTTTAAATCAGATTTAGAAAAAGTATATATTATAAATTCGATTTAATCTATAAACACATATAATTGTAACGAGAAAATCGAAATTTTCAGATGAATTTTTTAAATAAATTTTGATAAATATTAATCCTACAAAATATTATTTAATGTAATTTTGCAATTACACAAAACATTATACAATTAAATTAATTATTAAAATTTTAATAATTAGATAAAATTTTACCCAATTACACAAATGATTGGTAATTAGTAATGTATAAAATATTATCCAATTACAGAAATTATTATATTACTTCGAAATCATCCCACTGTCAACCTCCAAACCAAAGACAAACATGTATAATGCAGTGACCCAGGTCCCAAGACACCAAGAAAACGGTAAATTAGTAAACAAGGGAGGAGTGGGATCAGTTACCTGCAAGTCTCAGCAACTCTAGGATCCGAATCCCCAAGAGCTTCAATCTGGATCCTCAATCCGGACTCGTAGCACCTAATGGACCGGTCCAGTCGACCCATCATTGAATACGTGTCCCCTAACTGCATACACCCAGAAAATTTGGCCAGTGCATCATCCGTCACATCAATGGACCGCTCCAAAACCGGAACCGCTTCCTCAAACCTCCCCAAGCTACTATATATGGCCGCCAGGACGTGCAAGCTCATAGCCAGCTCCAGACCTGGACCCGAACACCTCTCGAAGGATTTCGAGGCTCGGATGGCGTAATCCAATGCCTTATTCGGGTTATCACCGGAAGCGATAGTGTCTCGGGCGAGCTTGAGGAGGAAAGGACCCAGATCCGGATTTTCGAGAGAGGATTCATCGATGCCCGATTTATCTGGGGTCTTTTTCGTTGGCTTGGTACGTGAAACCGAAGGGGACGGAGATGGGGGTCGCCTGGTTCCGCCGGCGCCATTTTCAGTTGCGGCTATGAGAACCCGCAATGGCGTCGCATTGGATGGAGTTTTAACGGAAAACAGACCCGGCATTGGCCAAGATATTCTTTTCGTTAGCAACCGGAAAACTTACTCTTGGTTTGAAAGAAGCGGTACGTAGAATATAAAAAGAGGGGAAGGGAAGGTGAAGGAAATGATTAATGGTGATAGCGATAGGGGTGGTGGTGGTGGAGGGTTGCTTGGAGGAAACGCTTCATGATCAAAGAATTTAGGCACTTTTTTAATTTAATAAAAAAAAAAGAAATTTAGATGGAAAAGAGGTACGAAATCCGTCCCATTCAACAAGAGATTATTCCTGCTTCAGCGGCTTTCATGAGTGTGTGAAGAGTGTTCTTTACTTGATTTGTAAGAAAGAAATAATGAAAAAGGGAGTTTGGCTTTCATTTCACAGCCAGTGGCTATTGCTCCTTGGCTTGGTAGTGTTTGGTGAGGGGTGAGAGTAGGATGGAAGGTCCCTGGTTGTTGCGCCACATTGTTTGCTGTCAAATATTGTCACTTGCCTTCTCTTTCACTTTTTCTGTAAGAAAGCTGCATATGATGATATTCACATTTACTTAAATCTGAAAAATCCAAGATTGTCTGGACAGCTTTCTCATCAAATCAAATAAATTTCCTCTCCTCTGCTGTTTGTTTGATCATTGATGCCCTTAAATATAATTATTAATGGATTGAAAATGCAGTGTGACAGTTGAAATTGAATGCCGATTATCACCCATACCAAACGCTCAAATGTCGCCTGAATGAGCAAAAAAGACTAATATAAAAACTACTGCGCATCCGGGGAATCGAACCCCGGTCAGTACCGTGGGAGGGTACTATGATACCACTACACTAGATGCGCTCTATGCCCCTTGGATTTTAACAAAATTTTTTTCAAAAACTTGAACTGACTGAAGGCTGAGATACAGTGGTGAAAGCGTTCTTTCCACTTTTCATTGGTGGCATTCTATTGTCATGGATTGCAATTCATTGTTCATCGTCTATCCTGTAGGAGCATTTTTTTTTCTGGATAAGCAGTTCTTTCCTATTTTATCCAAAAGCAATTAACTGCTACGATGTCCTACGAGTTTATTAATGCTGGACTCAGTTATAATACGGTAGAATTTAGTTTCCATGCATTACATATTCTTTATGGTCGAATATTAGGTGTCAAAAATTGCATCCATATGATATGTCCCTGCCGCTGAACCAATGAGGTCTCCCTCACACAAACGACAAAAAAAAAGCGAAAAAAAAAAACTAATGCATGCGTCGGAAATAACTAGGAACTGGTTCAAGAAAATGGCGACCACAGTCCTTCCATTAAAAAACTTTGCTTGTGAGATTTTTAGCTCAAACAAAGGCCTCAGGATGGAATTGTAAATCTTTCTGATTCTGATGTCTGAAAAATATAAAATTATGCAGAGAAAGCATTTTGATACTACAGCTACAAAAGAAAGGCTAAGTTGAGAATGCTTTGAGTTTGACATTATACACTGTCCTTACTCATCTATGTCTAATTGATTAGATAAAAGTGAGGTGAATTATAGAAAAAAAGGTATTATTTATCCTTGGGGTCTCTCCAACAAAGCAGCATCAACACACAACGCTTGATAATGTACAGCTTTGCTCGCTTCTCCTTTAGGATCCTACTTCTTGGAAACTCAACTTTGCCTCGTTTCCTCGCGGGAAATCCCACACATCCTGTTCCCATTATTATTTTTCCCTCTCTTCTGCCTTGCCAGAGGAATAGAAATGAAAAGCAAGTGTCGATTCTCCTTGCTTTCTGTGATATCTTTATCAATTAAATAAATATTAGACCTGCATAGGAGTTACAGAGGTTGGTTACAAAAATTTATCCCCTGCAGCTGTAAGTTACATGCATGTTTACTGGAGTAAGACTTGGAGGTTGTGACTGTCCTAGGAAGCTCCGCAAAGTATCTGATAGCCCATATTCTTGCATTCAAATTGCGGTATTTGGTTACAGTGGCATCTTTTTTTAATGAAAGAATTTCTAGATATTTGTTCCAGGCCAAGTGTTGTTCTACTGATAGGGGGGTTAGCTTGATGCCAGCCTGTTTGTTTTTTATTACAGGAATCTCGTGTGCCAACTTGTAGGTCCATGGAAAGCAACGAAAGGGTTTTGGGGTTATTGTTATCATTGGAGAGAAAACAAGAAGGAAGGCTGAACAGAAGGTGACTCAAAATGAGCGTAGCAGAAGCGAAAACCCTGCTTGAAATTTGTGAACGATAACCACATTATTTAGAAGCAGAGAGGCCGCTGACATTATCTCTCACTCACACACGTACGTGTTCCGTAGCTTGACATCGACAAGTTACGGGTTCATCATGGATTCATGTTGAAGCAATGAACTATTTCCTAAGCAATCTAGTTGATTTTATCTAAATACCAAGACCACTTCTTAATTCCCCTTCATTTTCTCTGAATTAGCTTTTTTTAGGTCATCATCATTAAATTTAGATTATTGAAATATATGGAATATGATAATAATAAAATAATTTAAATCTAAATTAAAGTAATTATATAATTTTAAAAAATTGTATTTGTACATACAATGTGACTTGTACTCTATCCATGGCTTTTTTTCTCTTCGTCTGACAAATTTCCATGATTTCTTATATTTTAAAATTTATGCAAATTAATCTATTTAGAATCCATTTAGATTGATCCATTAAATTAATTATTCATCTGATTGGTACAATCAATGTCATTATTGAAAATAGAGTGAAAGCGTAACCAATAAAAAATAGAACCAAAAACAAACAAAAAAAATTTGACTAAATTTGAATAAACCAGTTTTAATATTTAGTTTGGGTTTTTATTTTTTATTTTTATGATTTTTGGATCATATTTATTATCCAAATTCTAGAATTTGTGTTTCTTCATTTTTGTAATCTTCTTTGAATTTTTATGAATAATTTTATATATCCATTGTTGAATTGATAATTCAACCATTCAATTCCTACACCATTTATCCATTTTTATATTTTTGCATCAAAATGTCAAATAGCTGACTTAATAACCATTAATCACCACATGAGTGCCATAATGGTCAAAGACAAAAAAATATCGATCAAGAATTTTAATTAATGCAATTTAGGAATTCAAGTGCTTCAATGCTTTTTTTTGGAGAGGTTTAATTGATTTTTTTTCAAAAACTCAAGGCTTAGCTACCCCTTCTTAAGCCTAAATTTTTTATTTTTTTTAATATTTGCTCAAGTGAGTTGATATTGTTAACTCGTGATACCAGCTAATACGTAAAATAAAAATGATTAATGAAAAATATTGCTGTCTGTCCCATCCAATGCAAGAAGTAGTTTTTGACGTTTACTGTTTAGCTGGTTTAGGAAAAGGGAAATAAAGCTGGCAATGCCATAGCACAGTGAAAGAAGAGAGGGGGGGGGGGGAGGAATCAGTTGGGTAATTGGAGAGCGTAGAGGAAGCATTTGACAGTGTGTGAGTCGGAGGAGGAAGTGAAGTGGTCCCTAAGGTTGGTGCAATGCGTGCATGGTCTGAAATTTGTTATTGAATCTAAAATAAACAACACAACAAACAATAAAGAGTCAATTGTAGTCATGCGCCTTATTACATGATCAAGAAGAAACTATATTTATTTATGGAATCTAAAATACATACATACTACCAGCGAAAAATGATGTATAAAAGATTAGAACATGTTATTCCACATCAACCATATACATACCAGGTATGCCATTGTGTGTCCACCTCATGCTTTAGAAACTGAAAACAAAATCAAGGGTTGATTCTCTCTGATGTCCAGTTTTTCACTCCATTCATATCAAGTGTAGATATAAACTTAACTCTCTCAGTACTCTTCAAATTCAAATAATCAACCTGCAAATTATGATATAATTCTTAAATAGAAGTAATCAAAATGAAGAAGTGGATGTGACACATAGAAACTGTAAGTTTGGAGGAGGGATAACCTGATCAGGATCAAGAACCAGCAGACAAAAAGCAGCAACCGGGCCAATTGAAGGATCTAAACGAACTTCCTCCTCACTTTGGTGCTCACTTATGCGGGGCAGACCAGGATTAGGTCCTAAGTATTGTAGCCTTGATTTAACAGAGCTAGCAAACCAAGATTTCTCCCTTTGCTGCAGTATGCATGCATGTATTAAGTGCTTAACGGAGTAGGTTTCACGAGTTAACGAAACACTAACCCAGTTGGGAAATGACTAAAAAGTTATCTTTTTTACGAAGTAATAAATATTATATTAGAAGGATGTTTGCCATTTTGTTGTTTTATATAGCTCAATAAATCTAGAACACATAATGGGATCTGAACTTAAGGCACAAATGATTCTTTAAAGCCTAATTTATTTCACAATTTCTTTTTTCCATAATCAACTAAGTTACAATATGCTTAATCCTTTTAATCTACTAAATTATTATTAATTGCTAAATAAAATTGATATTTCATATATCATAAGATTAGTGAATTTAAATATTATTTAAATTAACTTATATTTTATTGTATACAATGAATATATAACTCTACATAGATTAAAAACTCTTTTCAAAAAGTACTTAAAACTAGTCCTGAGTCATAATATTAGCAATATAGAGTCAAATATTGGTGGATTGTTGCCTAACCTGGAGTTCGAAGGTGTCAGGATTGGATCCATCAATAACATCAACTCTTCCACTGATTCGAAACTGCTCCCATGAATCAGTAAAGTACCAACATATCTGCAATGAAAAGGAGAAACAAAAAAGGATTTACATTAAACCCTAAGTAAAATACAGGTTATTGAAAATAATGGGTATATTATACCCTCAAAAAAGAAAATACCTCAGCAAAAGGGCAATGCTTTAGCTCTTCTATCTGCGAAATTAACAAATAATATTGTACCCGTTTCGGAATTGAAAGAATCCGGAAAGAGGGGAAGTGAATTAAAGAACCTTGTGAGTCCTGTTATCGGTGTTGATATGGAACTTGTCGCTGCTCTCTTGAAATCCTCTGTAAATTCAATCGAATCACATTGAATACCAAACAAATGAAATTTGGAATTTGAGAAGCATTTTACACAGAAATGAATAAAAAAAGGGTACCTAAAAACCAAGGTGCGATTGGAGGGTCTTCCGTTGCATCCCACCGTAGCCTATAACAGTAAGAAGTAGCAACAACAAGTCAACAAAAAAAGAAATAAGAAAAAAGGGAAGAGTGAAAAAGGAGAAAGGCCGCTAACGAGTTGAAAGTAGGAAGAGTGCTTGAGATGGGAATTAGATTCCAAAGCGTTGAGAAGAAGTTGCTTCCATGGCGCTGTTATCGTTCCCATTCCCTTTTTCTTTTTTCGTTTTACACGGTAACTCGTGGTGTGAGATATTGTTTTTGAATCGCAGTTGGGCCCAAAGTTGTTTAGATTTGAAGGAACAAAGTCCAAGGACTCCATACTATTTACGTCCAAATCTTCTTACTTAAAAACCAGCCCATTTGACTTCGCTTCTTCATACCCTTTCCAATGAAACTCAAAACTGAAGTCTGGTTCACGGGCAGGAACATGTATCACAACTAGAAGTATTCATGGATCGAGTTAGATTCGGGTCGGGTTGGATTTTAATAAATTATTTTAATTTTAAATGATAATCTTCTCTTAAATTAGATTTTTCTACAACAATAACAAAGTAATGTTAGTATAATCAAAATCAATTTTATATACACTAAAAATATTTAAATTTAGAGTAAATAATTGAATAAAAATAAATAAATCAACGGAATAATACCAATAAATGTTACTCTTTCTTGTTAGTGTCAAATTTTGTATCTAACTCCACAAATATATTTTTGTAAGATTGCATTGATTGTTTCTACTCTTGTACCATCCGGGATAACTTTTCCAATGCAAATCTTTTTGCCATAGGTGTCTTATCTCATATGATTAGAGATGCCCTTCGTAATAACTCTACAATTACACCCTATTTACATAAATCACAAAACTCTATTTCTTTAGATTTAATGGAAAAACAAATTGTGAAGCAATATTGTTACAACTAACATTAGACGTCGTAGCTAAGACAATCATACGCAAGTAAAGCTTGATAAGAAATGTTTTAATGTACCTGTCGGTTCATCAATTAAAAAAAACACAATTTTTCCTTGAATTAAATCTTTCAATTATAACATATTGTTCAAGATTGGATTTTGTTTCTACATCATAACCTAAAAAGTGTAATTTTTAGGTGAGAAACCAATATGTATAGAAAGTGAATCATAATCATATATGAAACATATGATCTATTATGCTATTGTCTAGTGCTACTTAGATTTATTTCATAATATTCTCTTATTTGATTCAAACCTAGGGTAGTTCTATAATTTGTAAAGAATAAAACTAATTCTTCAAATAAAGAAAAATAATAATTTGCACATACCGTTTAAAAAGAAATTGACACTTGTCAATGTATTTGATATTACTGTTGGCTGTAATAACCCTGTAACATTAATCCGTTTTTAATGGTATCAGAAGCGGTGGTTTCGGGACCACAATTTCGACTAGTGAGTCTGTAAATATTATTTATTTAATATTTACGAGTCTATGGTAGTGTTGTATTAAAGTTTGGTTTAGTAATTTTGATGTTTGGTTGGTTAATTAGTTAAAAAGAACTAAATTGTAAAAAATTGTAAAAGTCAATCGATATTGATTTTTATTTGTTAAAATGCTTAAATGGTTAAAGTGGGAGGATTTAATTGATAATTAGATCATAAGGATTTTTAATGGACGGTTAATGTTATTATTTGGTTAAAACTTTATGTTAATAATAAGGGTAAAGTTATAATTAGATAAATAATAATAAAACATAAACAAAAGAAAATAACATCATCATCTTCATTACTTTCCACCGAAATTTTAGAGAAGAAAACACCATAGCCAAAGCTCAATTTTCGGCCTAGCTTAGAATTGTGCATGTAAGTGATTTTTCTACCTATTTTCGTAAATTTTATATTTTTGAAATCGTTGTAGCTTAATCTAGCTAGCTCAAGGACTATTTTGTGAAACTATTAAGAGTTTGAAAAGTTATCGTTGATATTTTTAAATTTTTTTTTATGTTAAATGATGGAGCTTGAAGCTTGATGTTGAATTAGCACTAGTTTGTAAAATGAATTTGAATAGTTTTTAGTTTAGGGACTAAAATGTTAAAATATTAAATTTAGCATGAAATTTTATATGAATTTAGTTGAAGTAGAGCTGTTAAGGGATGGTATATGAATCGACTCAAAAGTATGAGGCTTAATTGTGAAAATATGTAAATTTTGGTTTTAGGGACTAAATTGCATAAAGATAAAAGTTTAGGATAAATTTGTAAAATAAAATTAAAAGGGTTCATATGCATCTAATAAGTATTATAAAGTGTTATATATTGATAGTTTGAATTTAATCATTATTTAGATCAAGAAACAAATCAATTGGACAATAATCGTGGAAAAGAAAAGATAGCGGAATAGTCACCGGTGTTGTGTTTATTGTCGTTTTCGGTTAGGTAAGTTTGTATTGTGTATAAAATAACTAAATTGTTACTTTTGTGATATAATGCATTTACGTATGTGTGTGATTGAATTTATTTGTGTAGTAATATTAAAGCTTTGGATGGATTAAAATGTATTAATATCATATTTGGGGTATGTATTTGAAAACGGAAAGTTATATGGTTGAACTCATGTGAGATGGTAATGTATAAGTAATTTTATGATATAGCTATGAAACAAGGCCTGTATGAATTTAGTGAATGCCTAGAGTACAAATGACATGTCATTGGGGCTATTATCGTTTTGGGTGTTGGTCTTGGGTGACCTACCGATGGCTAAGATCCTGCATTTGTTATGGATTCTTCATAACTAGTACGAGCAGCATCGTGTAGACTATCATCCCGACCCACAAATTGTGTGAGTAGGTCCATTTCACATCTCATGTGAGCATTATTCCCGTGTATCCAATGTTATTTCACTGTGGTTTATCGGGTGAAAACTGGACATATATAAAAGGGTTCATTCTCATGATAGTTGGTTACATGGATTGGCAAATGGTTATATAATGTAATAATTGGGTTATGATTTGGTAATGTACTAAATATGAAAAATGATATTAAATCAATTGGACATCGCCTTGATATCTTCCTTGGTCTTCATTTTGAAGGTTTCATGATTTAAAGTAAGAATTCCAATTTTAGATTTCTTTACTTGGCTAGTACCTTCATGTGTGACTTTAAGCTTATCCCATATCTCCTTGGCATTGCAACAAAATGATACTCTACTATATTCTCCTGGGCTAAGTGCACAAAATGAGGTGTGCATAGCCTTGGCATTCAACTGAATACTCCTTCTATCTTCCTCATTTCATTCTTTCTTGCTCTTTGGAATAAGGAGCTCTCTTTCTTTGCTTGAGAGGCACGGAGGGATCGTCCATAATGATGTCCCATACAACAAAATCATTCGCTTGTATGAAAAACATCATTCTTGTCTTCCATTAAGAATAGTTAGTACCGTTGAAGTAAGAAGGCTTGGAGATAGATTGAGATTCTCCAAGAAAAACTGAGCTGGATGTAGACATCATCTCTTGTGGATTGATTGGTTGAAAGTTGAGCTACCTCAAGGATCTTCTCTTGGTTGTAAAATTGACAAATAGAGACTAACTTTGATACCAACTATTAATTCAAATAATCAAACCAAAATTGCCAAGAGGAGGTGAATTGGTTGTTTTTTGTGGATGCTAGAGAATAAGGATAGAAAAATTTGGCACAAGAATTTAGAGTGGTTTGGCCCCAATTGCCTACTCCACTACCTTAGCTTTCCACTATTAAGGATTTTCCCAAATTCACTAATTTGACAACCTTTGAGGATAATGTTTAACCTTACAAACTCACTTCTACCAAACCTTAAGACACAAGCCCTCTCAAAAAGATACAAAGAAGCAAACTAAAAATAAACCATTACAAGATGTTTGGAAGTTTTGAAATGATTTTTATGTTTTGAACTTTACAATTTCTTTGTTCCAAAAAAAAAATATTTTTATTTGTTATATCAAATAAAACTAGTTTAACACATTGAGAGCTAAATTGACATTATATCTTAAATAAATTTATAAAGTAAAATACATTAAAATTTTAAATATTGTTAAAAAATAATACAAAAGTGTAATAGAACAATTATCTTTAAATTAATATCTTTAATGAAAATTCTTATATAAAATTGCACCACCACCGCTGCATTTGTATCGAAGCATTGCTACAGACCACCACAAATTTTAAGTTTACCGAAATTAACCTCAACGTGGATGTAAAAGTCATAAGCGATGCTACCTGCAACTGTGATGATTCAGAGTTTGAAATGAAAAAGAAAAATGAATTTAGAAGCACTAAAAAGATTTATCATTATATTTTTAGCACTAATAGGTAAAAAAAATAAAATTCTGCTCTACTGGAATTTCCTTTTAATCTAATTCCATAACTTTTATAAAATATAATTCAAACATTATTATGAAAATTCAAAATATAATGAACAAAAATTAAAGCTTCATATGACTAGACATTAATATAATTTTATTACACATGAATTATTTAAAATATAAAAAATATAAAATTTTATAATTAATCTGATATAATAATTGTAACTTATTACACAAAATTTCACTAATAAGTTTATTTAACAAAAGTTTCAACATTTAGAAGCATATAAGTTAAAATTTAAACATTTAGTTGATGAAATAACTTATTAAATATTATATTATAGATTTTAAAATATAAATACACTTTTGTATTATAAAAAAAGTATTATTTATTCATAGTTGCAATAATTTTGTTAGTTACTTATTAGGTTGCTTATGAAATATTTGAAGTTTACTGTATGGTAGGAATAAATTTAGATTATTAAAATTATCAATTTTGATACTAAAAATCACTTAATTGTTAGAGATTAATAATTGAATGGAAGTTTGAAATTAGAAGAATATAAATTATAGTTTTGACCACTAAATTCTTTGAGAAGTTTTATTTTAGATGCCAAACTTTAAAAATTTATTTTTTGGTTTTCAAAACTTATTGTATTAATATTTGGTCTCTGTTATTCATATGATTTTTATAATGGATTAACTGTCAATAATTTTTATATTAAAATATGATAAGATAACACTTACATAAAAATTTCAGATTTTATATTATTTATATTACTTTTTTCAAAATTAAAATCATATATAATTATATTCTTAGGATAAATAAATTCAATTATCAAAGCTATTAACATCTAAATAAATTTAACTGCCCAAGAATTTGAATTGAATTTTGGTGATAAAAAATTTTCAAGTTAGATGACTTAACTACAAATTTTCAAAAATAAAATGACTAAAGGTGTAATTTATTGAAAAACATTTTAAATGATACTTGGAAATAAAACATGATGTTTTAAAGTGTTTCCTTTGTCTGTTTTGATAGAATATGGCGTCTTCAACATATATATATATATATATATATATAAAACATGATTATTTCAATACGGAATTTTTTATATATCAAAATATTAAATATATATTTTAAATTAAACACTGGAGGCTCACCTTTATATATATGATTCTGATTGTTGTAACAAATTACATGGTTCTTGGACAAACAAATCATTTCTTAATTGGATAACAAGGTTAAAACCAATCAACACATTTGAAAGTAGATTTCTCGTTCAAATTTAACTCAATTAACTGTAATTTCTTTTCTTTCACTAAAGGTATGCTACACTTGCAATGCTACATCAGATCCTCTCAATGCCCTATAATCAACCCTTGCAAATTAGGTAATAAAAAATTTTAAATACAAAGCTTATATGAATAAGATTTACCATGCACCATAACAACCCATTTGTTTACACCAAGTCGCCCGTGTCATGGCACTGCAACAACTTTACCAACCAGTCAATTTGATAATGACCCCTACCACTTAAAGACAATGCAAAGCAGCCGCCAGAATGGTCCAAATTTCTGTTAATGCACCACCACGGCCCTTCAATTATTCACCCAAGTCCCACTAGTTCTGTTCAGAAGTAACTCCTGTCCACCAGTTTCACCTTTTCTCCTCCGGAAATGATCCCACCAAAACAACCTCAATATACAATACTTGAAATGGGACTCCTTGGCATGACCCTGTCAATCGGATTTTCACTTCAACAAATCAAAGAATATGTGATCCATTTTAATTCAACCGCCCATATCCTGACAGCCGGCTGTGCTCAAGTACAGGAATAGAATGTTGACTATAACTTTGATTTGAGTCCACTGTAACAAACCTGTCAACTTTGGTTGGGCTGCTAAGCAAATATTGCCTTGACATCAGATACAGTGCTCAACACCAGATCCTGATATCACCATGGATGTAACGCCAATCCAATCATCCGCAAATGGGAAATCAACCAAGCGCCAATCAGTTTTAACCCAGATCCGGACGAGAAAAGCTTCAATACGAATGGCGTAATTCTTTGTCAAAATCAAACAGAAAAACTTCAAAGTCATCTCCATAAGTTAACGGTGGACAGGTAATCCATAATTTTGGAATGATCTGATTCGTCCATCATAGCCACCTGTTACAATTACAAGGCCCCATGCATGAGAAGAACCAAGAGCACTCTGGCAAGATGTCTTCAGCAACTTGTACTGAGATTTACACATTGCAGAAGATACAACAAAGGAGTCCGGATGCGGGAGCTTTTCCTCTGGCCAGGTTGCAGTACCCTTGAGCAATGACTCGGAAAAAAATCCATGGCCCAGCGAGAAACGTTCAGAAGAAGAGAAGGGCAATTTGTGTTGAGAGCTATCACCCAACTCAGATTGCAACACCCCAGTATTCTCATTACACCATCTACTAGACAAATCTTTGGGTGATGGTGAAGTTCCTGACATATTTGGGAAAATAGAGTTTCTACATGTTATCCCACACCAAGGTATCGCAACTGATGCATTATTTGAGAAAAAACGTTCACAAGACCGATTCTTCTTTGAGTGGGACACTGGCCCATCCTGGTTAATATAGTTCCACACATAGACATTAGAATCCTCACTTGCTGAAACAATCCGCATTCCATCTGAGGTGAATACCGCAGATATCTGGCTCCCTGCATTGTGCGGAGCTGTATATAGAGAAGGCAACTCAAGAGTGATAATAGAGTCATCTTGATTAGAGTTTAAAGCATATTGTATGGTGTTAAGATTAACCGTAAAGTATAATGTGAGTGAAGTAGGCTTTTATTCTACCCTTTCCAAAAGGTCGTTACCAAGGCAAGTTACAAAGTGAACCAAAACAACCAAATTTCGCCTAACAAATTTCCTCAAATTGGGATGACCGGAAAATAGAACTCTAGTTTCATTTTTTTTTTCCGCATCATCCATTCTTTGTTCTTCATGAAACTACCAAATTGGCAACTAACTTTGGATCTAACATACAAT
Organism: Gossypium hirsutum; assembly: GCF_007990345.1. Classification (NCBI taxonomy): domain Eukaryota; kingdom Viridiplantae; phylum Streptophyta; class Magnoliopsida; order Malvales; family Malvaceae; genus Gossypium; species Gossypium hirsutum. The sequence continues at coordinate 22,787,825 of NC_053443.1, read as the reverse complement.
TAAATCAGGCAAAAACAACTACCTACCTCGAAATTTGCAAACCATGTCAATACCATTGAGGATTCGAACTTGTGAATCAGCAGAACTGACCATCAATATATCAGGGTCCCCAGGAGAAAACTACAAAATAATTCCTCTGTTAACTTTTGAATGATTGGAAGCTTGCTTGAGGGCATAGATATTTTACAAAATAATTCCTCTGTTAACTTTTGAATGATTGGAAGCGTGCTTGAGGGCATAGATATTTTACAAAACAATACCTGAAGTCCAGTTATTCTACTGCATGGTGGCTTCTTCTTACTCTGTATGCATATTCGAGCATTAAGTTGCAGACAGTTATCTGGTTAACATAAACAGATCAGTTAGTATTCTCAAAACAAGTTAACCTTCAGAAAGACATCTATTGAAGGTTTGGTACAGAACATTTGGAGTTTCGACATAAATAATCTAAATCACCTCTTGAAACTACCATGTTACTAATCATAAGAAAAATTATGTTCAGATCATATAAATTTCAAACCGCAAACATGAAAGAATAAGGTTCATCTGAAAAGCCAGAAAAGGAATTTGACAAGGCAAGTCCTCCAAGATTGCCCTTCAAGTTGCAAAAGTAAAATCCATTTTATAAATTAACAAATGTTGTGATTCATTTTTAGCAGAGGGTTATTTCATTCATCAAAAGTAAAACTAAGTTCCATTAAGAAAGGGCAAAATTTTTTTTCCTTCCTTCCTTCTTTAGTCTCAGTGGCCATCTAAACTTGTAACGTTTCTAGGAAAGATAGATTGTATGACACGAAAGGATACACATCAAAGTTTTCAAGTTCTTACAGGCAAGCAATATTTTTTATGTATATCCTCACATTTCAATGTATTGAAAATAGTCAAATTTAAGAAGAATATGACAGTCCAATCAACTGCTAATCAAAGAGTAAAAGTTGCCAGATCCTAGAATAGCATGAACAAGATGTTGAAAAATATAAACAACTCTTCAAGAGGAAAAAGAAAAAAGAAAAAAAAAAAGACCAGCAAAACAAAGAAAAACCTGATGCATCATAAAAGTGGCAATTGCCATTCATTGAGCCAACAACTGCACCCTGTAGTGAGAAAAAATAAAAAATAATGAACTGAAAATCCTAGAACCTGATTGCTAAATAAAATGGTTAAGAAAAGCTTCATCAAACCTTTCCATTGGGATGGTAACACACAGCTGTAACAATATCTGTCAAGTCAGTCCAATCAACAACTTGACGACCAGGAATTGCCCAGATACGCACTTTCCCATCTAAGGAACCACTTATGAAGTAATCATCATCCACTGGATTAAACTGAACGCATGTTACTGTACCACAGAGCCATAAGATTATATAACAATTACAATGTCACAAATCAAAATCCCAAAGGTTTGCTCACCTTAATAGACATTTCTATAACAAAAATGGGGTATAATAAAACTCAAGCATTTCTATAACAAAATTAAGGTAATAATAAGCATGGATTGAAATTCATTACCATAATTATTGTGAGAAAATACTTTTAGGCATTCTTCATATCCGACTTGCCACAATCGTACTGTCTTGTCAACAGAGGATGATAGAATAAGCTGCAATACATAAACCTCAATTACAACTCCAAAATCATGCTAGCAAATAATAATAGCAAGTTGTTTCAAACTTCAAAGAAAATAGTAACCTTATTCTTTGACCATGAGAGGTCCAGGACCTCACCACAATGCCCACGGAACTCATGGATAGGTTTATCCAAAAGTTGAAAAACTTTCTGAGGGAAAATGACACAGATTGAATCCGAATTTTTCTTCAGACTTGTCAATCTTTCTTTTTTCTCTTTGTTTGCATGAAGAGGAACTAACTCAGAAAAGCTATTTACTTGGAAGTAGACATATGAAGGATTGGCATCATGAATGTCAGAATTCCCTGATCTTTCAGACTCCACAATTTGCCACACACGCACAACACCATCTTCGCCCGCACTTGCTAGATACTGACCATCAGCGCTAAATTTCATAGTTGAGATTGCCCCCTTATGGGCTTGGATATCTTGTCTCATGTAAAGAGCTGAGAACTCCTTCGACCGCTTCTTGTAAGATCTAACTCGAACCATTTGAATCCTAGCCTCAGCATTTGGACAACAATCACTGGATATCATACGAGCAGCTTCAACCTGCCTATCAACAATGCAAGCAACAGCACCTAATCGCCTAAGCCATCCTCTTTTACCCTGCTTTCTTTGTGGCCCTAAATCAGAAAGTTCTTTGACTTCCCGGCGCATAGCTTGTTGAATTAGAGGGGATAAGCCAAGCTTCCTTTCAAACTCGTCAATGGTAAGCAAATTATTGGAACCAACTTCCCGCAATCCCTTCAACATACCATCCTGACTAAGTTCATCCACAATGAACTCTGTCCCATCATCCAAATTCTTAATCCTACAGACAAAATTATCATCAAACGCCCCATCTAACAACTCCCTGACATCATTTGACCAACAAGACATGGAAGACTGACTTGATGAAAAATCATCATCAAAAGTTGATGATCCTAAGACCGCTCCACTCTCCTCCATAATTCTATCAGTCTCCACTTCAATTTCATCGCAACACATGTTCGAGGGGATTTCCCAAGCAGTCTGATCTACATTTAAATCCATCCATTTTAGAAATTTACTACGCCGTTCACGAATGCTACTGAGGTTTTTAATCCAAACTTCAAATCCAAAATTAGCTGGCATAGAATTAGTGGATGCAACAAGCTCGGAATCAGAGTTGTCGGGGCAATCGGATCCTAGATCAGACACAGAGGTGATGTCCTCACGGGTGTCAAAAAATTGATCTTCTTCTTCACTTAAACTCCCCATCATTAAGTCACCAATTCAACCCATGAAAAACTCACCCTCCCACCCAAAAAAATAGTCTTCTCACAAAAACCCTAGGCAATGTACTAAATTCCCTACAAGTATAAATGGGACACAGAACATTATAATCCAAAAACAGAAAACAATATATATATATATATAGAAAATCGTTATAAAACTATTATAAAATTAATATACCCAAAAGCCCAGATCCCAATTAAAACCTTAATACCATAAGATAATACAATCAAATCTAAAAACAGTCATTAACAAACAGATCAGTGCAAAGTGAAATAAAGCAATTGAGAGCATACATTAATATAGTAGTCAATAAGAAAAAACACTATGAAAGAATAGATAAACAAGATAAGTATCGTTTTTTCTCTTCGGCTTTTATTAAAAAAAAAAGTGATCGAGTGGGAAAATGGGTTTGGCATGGCACCTGGGGTTTTTGATGAAAAGTCCGCCAAACCCAAGATAACGCTTAATCATATCTCAGCAACAGCAGCTTGACACCTTCCACTCCCACCATGGGGATTTCCAGTTCCTTCCTTGGCTTTTTTCAATGGAGACAACCGAGAGTAGTGTGCTTTTAAAATAAAAATTAAAAAAATACACGAAATGAAAGGCAGTTAAAGTACAAAAAGTAGGAAAAAAGAAAATCTCGAGAGAAGTCAAAACGGATGGACTGTGGCCCGATTCTCGAGGTTTTGGAGACGCGAGCTGTGTTGCCTTGCCTTTGGTGGGCTGCCCCCTCCTGCCCCTACGAGTATTTCTACTGCTCCTCCTCATTACCGCCATTTGCCTTTTTCACTCTTTTAATCGTTATTTTATATAAAAACAAACCCATATTAAAAATTTTAATTAAAAAAAATCTGATTTGATTTCTTTTAATATTTATATTAAATTGATTACATCTTCTGATTTTCTTAAAATTTTACTTTTTATTTTCCTACTTAAATTATAATTATTTCAAAAGTATTTAAAAAAACAGAAATCTCGGTTGTACAGTGCATGGGTTAACAGACACGTGCGGGTAACATACACGTGTGGCACGTTTTGCATTGCAACAATTAAAAATGGTCAGTTCATTTATCCAAACATATGTCTGGTTTTTTAAGCAATTAATGAGTTCATTGAAGCCTATTCCTAAAGCATATGTCTGGTATTGATAATAAAATCTAAACACACATCAAAGCATATAATTTAAATTTCGATTAACAACTATTGCCGATATAATGGCTGTTGTTTATGCTTTGGATGTTCTTCCCTTTCATCTGCCAAGTGTTGCCTTTTCCTTTTCCGGCATCCGTTGTTTGCCGGAGTTCCTACCGCTTGGGAGTTTCAAAGGCTGTTGGTGTCTTCACACCAATGTTTCTCTGATGGTTGTTCGGAAGGTATTATCTCACTTGAGGGTTTTATCTCCTACATTATTATAAGGAGAGTTCCACTGGATTCATGAAGTGTCTATAGTGTTTTAGTTCATAAAGACATAACCTGCAAATTCACAGGAGAAATGTTAGTATTATTAGAAATATTAATTATGCATTTGTGTTTGCGGAGATCGAACTTAGTTAATAGTTCAATCTCCTACATGAGTACTTTTCATAACTAAAATTTTAATAATATTGATATTTTTTTTATTTAACTATCGATCAAGACGCTCCTTCAAGTAAAAAAAATTAAATAACTGAAATAAACTTCATGAGAAAATTTATTACAAATTATTTTTAAAAGTTTTTTATTACCTATTTTATTTTAATGATTATTTAACTTGAAATCTCATCCTACCTACAACATTTAGAGTGTAAAGAATTATGGAAGGAAAGCAAGTTGATCTATATATATTGAGAAATTCAATCAAGAATGCCATTAAAATTATGACGACAAGTGTTTAAAGTGCACGAAAAAGCATAAACTATTAAGATGAACAAAAAAAAAAAAGGGTCGAAATATGTAAAGAGGGTGGAAGTAATGTAATGATATTTTGCTGTTTCAAACTTTGTATTTAGCATAAGAAAACTAATTAACGTTTGAAAATAAATTTTCATTAAAATTGGGGAAAGTTTCAGTTAAAACTAGCATTATATGTGCTACTCTACCTCACTTTTATCATGCTTTTATGCAAATTTAATCTTTTATATACACTAAAGCAAGGTAATTGTTATACATTAGTGGTCATCAACTCAAGTGATCCAGATCACCAATCCACGACTCAAATAGGTCCTACTAGAAGATTAAGTGCAAGACAAACCGTGAGAGGACAATAAGGCGAGTTCGCATATACCCAAGAAGTTCGTAGAAAGGACAAGCTCGCGGAAGCAATTCGCCATAGTCTCAATTCGCATATATCCAAGGAGCGTGCAGTCATCCAGACATATGTCCAGCAGGTACGGAGTCCACTTAGAACGTCGATCCCAGAAATAGAAAGGATCTCGTGCTCCGTAAACACATATCCAACAGGCTTGGAGTTCGCAAGAAAATGTCACAACTAGAGGCAATGGAGTCAAGACAAAATAGTGAGACCTTAGTAGTGGGGTCTTATCATAAACTGTAGTAGAATCTATAACATGTATAAATACTCGAATACTCCCATAAATAACACAAGAAAAAATATTACTCAACAATAATCATGATGATATAGCATAGTTTTTACGCTGCAAACACATCACAATTAATATTCAATTCTTTTTAATTAAATTCATTATAGTATATTCCTTTTTTTTAAAAAACCTTCCATGCCTTTTTATATAAAAATTAATGTTTTCACAACCATTGCTATATTCCTTTTAAAATAATCCATAAAAACAATATTATTTATCATAATGCATAAATTAAACTATTAATATATTAAAATCTTACATAAATTTCCATATTAAATTAGATTAATTATGTAAAATAATAAGATGTTTTGATGTAATTTTACAAACTTTCTGGTTTAAGGTGAGTTTTAAGTATGCCATATGTCAACGATGAAGTATTAACACGTATGCAAAATTTTAAAATTAAATAATGTGTTCCCTAAATTTGCAATCAATAATGAATTAACCGTTTGGTGAATTACAAGAACAAGGTAAAGCACAAACAACAAACACAATTAATGCGATTCAAACTCAGGCCACACTTGAAGTGATGAACACCTTAACCATCACATGGGATTCATGGCAATTTAATATTTAATTATATACATTTATAATATTTATAATATGTCATATATGAATTATAAAAAAATAAAACGCTTTTATAATTTGATTTTAAATTAAGTTATAATTAGGTTTATATATATAATAAGAAACCACTTTCTAAACCCTTTATTTTAAATCAAATTCCAAAATAAAAACCACCAAAATTCGGAAAATAAAATTTTATATCATTTTTTAATTATAATGTTTTTTTAAAATAAATAAATAAATAAAATATATAAAAGTTATTTTATAATATTCTCATTTATTCTTCCTAGCCTTCATAGCAACCTTCCTTCTTCTCTTGCCTTTATTTGACTCTCCGTCTGTTTCTTTTGCTCCATCATCTTCTCCTCCTTATTTCCTCCATCACTTTTTATCTTCTTATTTTTTTTCATTCATGGAGATAGAAAATGATTACCTTTCTTATTGTCCTTATCTTCATTCCTTTCCTATATATATATATATATATATATATGTATATATTTAAAAAAAACACACTCAAAATTGATTATATTTTCAATTTTTTACTGTGCCAAGCATACCACTAGTTTTTTTTTTTAAGTTTAATGATAAATTTGGCCACTAACGTTTATATGTTTTGTCAAAATGACCGGAATTATATTTTTGAGCCTTTTTTAGCCATCAACTTTTGTTCTTTTTTTCAATTTGGTTTTTTTAAATAATGTAATGAATAAATTCAAGGTTTCAATTTTTCTTTTCTTTTAAAAGGTTTTAATATTTCATATGTTTGTTTACTAATAAGTTTTTCAACTGAATTATTTTTTTAGATAATTACGTCTATTTTTTTAAATTAAGAGTTTTTTTAATTTAATGTATTACTTATTTTATTATTTTCCACATGTAATCATCTTATTGAGTTATCTAAGTAATAAGTTATATTTCATTAAAAATATTCCACATATGAAATTCCTCATCATCCCCATTAACTTTTTTAATTGTACTTTCATTAAATTTGTTAGAAAAAGCAGATTTAAAAAAAAAAGAACAAACATTGATGACAAAAAAAGACTCAAAATTACAATTAGGGCTATTTTAACAAAACATACAAACGTTAAGGACCAAATTTATCTTTAAACTTTTTTTTAATCAAAACCTATTTTCGTCAAACAATGTAGTTTAACGGCATGTTTGGTTGGGTGTATTGGCTAATCGGTGGGGCCTACTTAAGACGCTTCTATGCCATTGTTTGGTTCGTGGTTTTTCTATTACGGCTGTAATACGCGACTAACTTAATCGGTGAAATCCACCGATTTCTAATACACCCCATTTGCTCAGATTAGGCTCCGCATAGGTTTACCATCCCTGTTATACCCTCCCATCTGCTTCCCCGTTTCTCTTCTGTTCCTTCTAGCCTCTGCCGAATTCGTTGTTGGCAAGTTAATCCCCTCCAGATTTGTTTCACTCTGCTGATTCGAGCGTGAAAGAGCCAAGGAATTCATTCAATCGAAGGGCGAGAGATAAGGAGAAAAGAAGAGCGATGGGAGAGGAGAAGCGACACGAGATGATGCAAAACCTCTTCGGCGATCAGTCGGAGGAAGAGGAAGAGATCGATTCCGAACATGAATCAAATCCCCATCCTAATTACGCTTCTGTAATTCTTTTACTTTCTTTAATCGTTAGGTTTTATTTTTTCTGTCGTGGTTTTTGTCAATTATTTATTTTTTCTAATGTTAATTAGACAGTAATTGTTTTTTTTTAATTTGGGTTTCGCTAGTAAGTGATTGATTTGGTTCGATGACTATTTTTAATTTAGAGGATGGGTTTACCCTATTGTTCATGCAATCTTTTTTAGATTGATTTTTTCTGGATAATGCCGAGCTTAGGCTTGAATAAGTTGATCATTGTTGTATTGTTGATTTAGGTTCATTTAAATTGCCAATTAATGTTTCGGAAATTGTGTATAGCTGCACATTTGATCTTTTTCTTCTTCCAACTTGTGCCTCTTGATTATGGAATTTGTATTTCGAATACAAATGCGATTCTGAAATCATCTTATTATGGGCCAAGTACGCTCAGTACAAGAACCTTAGAGGGGGATTTTGTTCTAACTAAATTATAGTTTAGAATGTCATAATTTGATATTTTTCACATTTTTTATTCCTCCCCTATTCTTGGATGAAAAAGAAATGCAAGTTTCAGAATGGTTGATCTGTTACCAAGATGTTTGCTGTTATTGAGAGTTACTCTCTGAGTTTAAATTATATACAAAAAAATTCAAGTCTAGAAAGGAATAAATTGGTGTTCTCACCGGCTGTGAGTTTCTCCTTTTCTTGGGGTCTGGAAAGACCTAAAATAGCCTTAGGGTATTTGATCCTAGTTTGCTTAGATATTTTCTGCTATTATGGAGTTCTCTATATTTTTTTGTGCGTGATTAGAAGTATAATTGCTTGAAGTTAACCTGTTTAATGATTTTGCATATAGGATGAAGCTGAGGGTGTAATGGAGCCTGAGGGTGAAGGCGAAGGTGAAGTTGAAGTGGAGGGACATGGTGAGGCAGAAGTGGAGAGTGATGGTGACCTACGAGATTTAGAACCTGATCCTGGAGAAAGTGAGGGTGAAAGAGTACAAAGCTCCCAAGAAGTGGATATTGGGGATCAAAGGGAAGAAAGTGAGGCAAAAGAGACAGATAGTGATGAAAAAGAAGACTATGGTCAGAGGGTAGTGACTAGCCGGAGAAGGGAAGTAATTGAGAGTGGGTCAGAAAGGTCTGAGGAAAACCATTATCCTGATAACGAAGATGAAGAGGTTGATCAAACTAGAAGCTTGAGGTAATTTGCTCTCTCCCTTACTCAGTCTCATGCTGTGCGTTCTTGCCTGTGTCTCCTTTTGTCTTTATTTGTTCATTTTTTATTGTTACTCTCCTATATGTTGTTTGCCTATTAGGTGTGCAGTACTTGGTACTTTGACATTGTATTACATGTTTTCTAAAATGTAAATAGTATGTTTCTTTTTTTGCCAAAACTGAAACAGAAAAAATTCATGCAAAACCTTATATGATAATGATTCCTTGGATGTACTATTGTCTCTAATGATCTGCATTTACTGTTCTACCAAATTGGCTTAATGGCAGTAAGTCACCAGAGGAGGAGAAGGATCCAACTCACCTTTCACATTCAGCTGCTGAAATTCGTGATGTATTTGGTGCTTCTGACGAAGAAGAAGAAGAAGCAGAATATGCAGTTCGACATGATATGGAGCAAGAGGAAATTGTGAGTATCATGTGTCAAACGCAATATGGTTCTTCTTTTTTGCCTTTATATAAGTTCCAGTATGCCTGTGGTCATGTTAGAATGATGATGTAAATTCTTTTGTCCCTTAGAGATCTCCTATGGAAGAGGAAGGGAGCTATGGGAAGAGTCCAAGACTTGAAGATATGGTGCATGATGAAGATGCTCGTTATGAGTCAGATGACGAACATGTTGAGGTGAAACAAAAAGAGAAGCCAGTTGGACCCCCGTTGGAGCTGGAGGTTCCATTTCGCCCTGCTCCAGCTCATCCAACCAAGGTTTATTTTCTTCCTATGCTCTCTCTTGAAAAAATCTAACTTAACAGCATCTTAAGGATATCTTCTTATAGTTAGTGACATTTTAGAAGTTGTTTCGTTATTCAATTGGATTTTTGGTACATTACGCCATTTTTATTTCAAATGGAAGCATCAGTTGAAGTGCGTTGGAGGTTTTGAGGGTCATTACTACTTTAAGGCTTTGATTGGTAGAGTGGAAAGAAAATTGGAAGGATAGACAATTGAAAGAATAGAAAAATAGAAAGATGGAAAATAAAAATTTTCTTTCTATTGGTCTGCTCGGTAGGAGGGATGAAAAAATTGAAAGAAAAATTAATTTCCTTTCCATTCATTGTTCTGTAGAGTTAAAGAATAAGAGGAAAGAAAATGAAACCCTTCAAAAATGCATAATTTTGAACTAACATACATCCACCTCATTTTCTGTCCTCCTAACATTCCAAAATATTTATTATGCATTAGGATGTAAAATAGTCATCTCTTTTATTTTCTTTCCTTACACTTTTATTTTCAACCAAGAACATTCTAAGCGCTTGAGGCTAGACTTCATACTTCTGTCATTCTTTTGCAGATGAACATGATCAAAGTTTCAAATATAATGGGCATTGACCCAAAACCATTTGATCCCAAGACATATGTTGAGGAGGATACATTTGTAACAGATGAGTCTGGCTCAAAAAAACGTATTAGGTTGGAGAACAATATTGTACGTTGGAGGACCGTCAGAAAGAAAGATGGCACAACATCAGTGAGTAAATTTCTGCCACCTTCCCCTTCTTTTTGGTGATTTGATTTGAGCGTGCTGGAAACGAATGTAGATCTATTTATTGTATGTATGTGCTGTAAGTTTGGGATGGTTACAAAGTTAATCAAAAACTGTGAGTAGGGTGTTCGTTAGCCACCACTATAGTTAGATTCTTTTTTTTTTCCTTAACTATATTTGTTGTTTTTATTTCGTTGTCAGAATTAATTTTATGGTCTGTTATCAATCCCTTAATTTCTTAACCAAGCAGGGTTTCTTATATTTCCTCTTGTTGTATGTAGTATGAAAGTAATGCTTGCTTTGTGAGATGGTCAGATGGTAGTTTACAGTTGTTAATTGGCAATGAAGTTCTGGACATATCTGTACAAGAGGCACAACATGATCAATCGCACCTTTTTCTTCGACATGGGAAGGTGACTATTTCCTCCTAGTTGATGTGGTTTTGTGAAGTATGTAATATCTTCAATTCTTTTGCTCTTTTTTTTTTCTCTGACCAATGCTTCTGAGATGTGAAATGGATCAACAAAAGCTTCAAGGTCACATATATATTATTTACTTCATTTTCTGTTGTTTATCTCTTGTTTTTTTCTGTCATAAACTACGATAAAACTTAACACAAAAAATGGATGTTCCTCATGGCTACTCGAGAGTGATCTGAATGTCAAGTACCAATTCTTGTATTAATATCAATTATGATCTTTATTTAACGATTTTGATACTTTCAAAGATCTCGTTCAAATTTAAACATTATTAAAATAAATTGTGCTAACTCTAAGCTCAAATAAAAATTTGCATGAAGGAATGGTATATTCATGGTACCTAAAAAGATGGGGAAGTAACCAAGAGAACCACAAATGATGAAAGAGCAAAATAATAGCAATAAATGAAGACGTGGGCATTGGCCTAGAATGGTACCCCCAAATTAATTGATGAAAAAAGAATTAAAAGAAATTTTTATCATAAATTTAATGACACAAAATTATAAGCAGATGCTGAAAAATAAACCATGGGTTCCCACAAACATCTATGTTTGTTGTATTAATCAATTCCTTTACCTACATTGTGGACTTTAGCTTTTTCTTCCCCTAATTTCAGCTTTTATTGCAGTTTGTACCAATTTTTTCATTCCAAAACCAATATAGCTCTTTGCCTCTTAATTCTCTAGCCCCTAACATGGACTACGTACATATATATATACATAAAACCTAGTTGCTCTCATTTTTAATTTGTTTGTCTCTCAATTATTTTTATAAAATTTATATTTGATACATTGATTGTATAAAAGATTATTTCATCTAACCTTTTCTTAATATAAGTTAATTATGTTTATCCAGAATATAATTCTCAAGTTATATTTTGATTTGAGTAATTTTATGAAATTATATATCATTATTAAATTAAATTTAATATTAATTATTTTAAATTGTATAAATTCATATAAGAAAATTTTATTAAATTATGTTAATTTATATTTTATAGTATCATATATTATGATTTGAGTAAATTCATATAAGAATATTGATTATTAAGAATTTTATTAAATTATATATTTTAATTAAAATATATTTAATTATAATTATGTTTAAATATGATTAAAATATTTATTACTGATAATAATAATCTTATTAAAATTTAAATAACAATAACAATAATCATTTACCAAAACAATTTTATGCTAAGGGTATTCTAGTCATTTTAGTTTTTTCCATTATGCTATTACACCTCTATTCCATTCAACCAAACACAAGATTACTATTACGCCTCTATTCCATTACATTCAACCAAACAGTGGATTAGCTATTACACCTCTAATCCAATACACCTCTAATCCCAATACACCTCTAATCCAATACACCTCTAATCCAATACAGCGAACCAAACGCACCCTAAGTGTGTGTTTGAATAATTTGAGACTTATGTATTCTTTAGCGTATGGTTGAAGTTAAAGTCTACATCATTTTTCATGGCATAAAAGCTTTCAAACAAAACCAAAGAAGTTGTATCTTATTCCATTAACAGACAGAAAAAGACTATTTCAGGACGTATGCATTGGCAATTGGTTTGAATAGTTGTGAGGATTTAAGATAGTCTTGGATTCATAATGTGGCAAGACAGAATTGTACGGCCGGGCAAGGCATGCAAATTTGACTAACTCCAAGACAGGAGAATTGGGTTCAATTGAATGTAAGTAAAAACACAGCCTAGCTGTGAGTGTGACCAAAATATAGGCTGGAAGTTTTGCCTATCACTTTTCGACACTCATCAGATAAGGCGATTGTATGTTTTGTCGATCCTTACATTTATGAATATATATTCATTTATTTCAATTCGTTTACATGTAAAATGTTTTACGAAAAATATTTTTTATATTTTTCTGTGTTTATTTAATAAAAAATAGTTCTGTAAATAAAAATTACTTATAAATTAATGAAAATAAATCTTTTTTTCCTATAAAATGACTTACTCTTTTAAAAAACTTAAGATAATTTTTCGAAAAAAAATTCCTCTATAAGTAATTTTATTTTATATAAAAATTTACTTAAATCAAGCTTAATATTAATATATTAATAATAAATTTTATTTTTATTATTAAAACATTTAAATTATTATATTTTTCAATATGATTAAGCATACATATTTAATTATTTATATTTAGTCATATAATAAATTATTTAATATTTCAATTTTATTATAATAATAAATTTTAAATAATAATTTTAAATAATATTCTTCATATATTATTGAAAATATTTATTATTAATATTTTAATAATAAATATTTATTACAATTATAAATATATTAATAATAAATGTTTTGTAGTATAAAAGTTAAAATATGTCATAAGTCTATGTACTCTTCACAAATTTGTAATTTAGTCTTTGTACTTTTATTTTTAAGAATTTAGTCTCTTTACTTTTCAGATTTGAAAATCAAGTCCAATTGTTAACATTGTTAAATTTTTTTGTCAATTTTGTTGATGTCACACTTTTAAATAAAAAAATACTTACTTGGCAGTCGTGTAACTAAAAAATGACGTTGTAATAAACCTAAATTTAACAAAATGCTTTTAATATATGCAAAAAAAATGTAAAATATAAATTTATAGATATAAAATAAACTCAATTAAATAATGAAAAGATAAGAAAATCTCAAATGCATGTTTGGTTCATTGAAAACAATTTTTATGAAATATTTTTAAGGAATTTGTTAAACAATAGAAAATATTTGACACAGATTCATCTAAACACCAGAAAAATATTAAATTTTCCAGGAAAGTAAGTTATTTTCAAAAAATCATTTTCCGAAAATCATTTTCAAAGAAACAAACTAACCCTTAGCCTATTCGGAATTCATAATTATTTTTTCGGAATAGTATTGTTTTTAAAATTTGAATATGATTTATTTTTTTATTACATTTAACATTTATATATATTTTTATTTCTTATATATGTAAAATGTTCATACCATCTCAAATATTTACAAATATATATATGTATATATATTTAAGAAATTTGAAAAGCAAGGGTAAGATAACGTGCTAGTGTCACGGGCCGCAGTTCAAAGCCAGTGACCATCGAACAAAATGCATCCAATGGAGGTCTATTGCTCAGATGGGGATCATTTGGCCCACGAGAACTGGCCCGATTCAAAGAGCTATTAGAGAAGCCTGTCAGTTTGAAGCCTAGTTGGCCCGATAATGAAGAGATGGCAACTTAGGCTGATATGGTAACTAATCTTAGAAGATAGAGGGAATCATATCTTGTAAAGATTAGATTAGATTTGATATGACATAGCTTGTAAATCCCTAAAATAAAGGGATATGGTTAATCTCGCCCGTCAATGTAAATGTATCTTGACCGTCGGTTTTGGGGGAGCTCAACTATAAATAGAGAGTCTCCCCCTCAGTTGTACTCACTCCATTCATTGTTTCATTATTCTTTGTGAATAAGAGAATAGAGAGCATTTACTCAAACACTTTACGAACGTTCTTTCTGTTGTTCTTTGTTGTTCTTCTTTTGGCATAAATCGCTTCCGCTATTCAATTTGGTGCCTTGGAGGAGTTCTTAAGGAATCCTCACTTGAGTTAAGGCTGACTTAGGCGAGTTTGGACGAACGGATCGTATAAGGCCGTACGGATCGCAAGAGAAAACTCTAGCCCCGTGACAAGTGGTATCAAAGTAAGGTTTGAACTAAGAAATATCCGAGTTGTTGGTTCAAAGGCACCGTTAGGATGTCAAGAGAAGAGTTCGAACAAAGGTGGGTGAGGAAGTCTTTGAGGGAGATGTTTTCGGCTGTTGAAGAACGCGTGGGTAAACTTGATGAGTCCATGGAGGATGCAAAAGAGTCAAACAATACGTTTGGGGAAAGCATTGATGACTTGAGGGAGCAGTCCAGGGACTTTGTGACCATGTTTCTCACTTCCCAAAGGGATAGTGTGCAAAAGTTGCTAGATTCCCAAAAGAAGAAGTTGACGAGAGAAACGATGCTTTCGAGGCCATGATGATGGCTTTGAAGGAGGAAACAATGGCTACGACAAGGGCTTTGAGTACAAGAATAGAGGAGCTTGAGGGAGAGCTGGCCTTGTGCCAAGCAACCGTAGGGAAGGGAGTGTCAAGTGCAGCACTCAATAACGAGGATGTCCCGAAGCCAAAAGAGTTTGTGGGGACAAGGTTTGCATGCAATGTGGATAATTTCTTATGGAGGATGGAAAACTACTTCCGTGCCAAAGGCATCGTGAACGATGCAGTTAAGGTAAACACTGCTTCAATGTTTCTTACTGACATTGCACTTTTATGGTGGCGAGGCAGGACCACAGATAAAAGACAATGTGAGATTGGGACATGGCAAGAGTTCCAATACGAATTGAAGGGACAGTTTCACTCAGAATTTGTCGAGGAAGAAGCTCGGACAAAACTCCAAGGGATAACGCAACGGGGCACAGTGGGGGAGTATGTTCGAGAGTTCAAGGAACTCATGCTCCAAGTTTCAAAGGTGACCGAAAGAGAAGCATTGCTTGCTTTTCAGAATGGATTGAAGTTGTGGGTCAAACAGGAGGTTGATCAAAGAAGTGTCTAAAAGCTGTCAGAAGCCATGATAGTAGTTAAGTTCGTGGTCAAGCTTGGTCTAGGGAAAGACGAGCTTAGGTCTTCCAAGTCTGAGAAAAGGGGCGTATGTGAAATGGATCATAAGGAAGATATTGTTGATGGCAATGGCAACGGCAACGGCGACAATAGTGGTAATGGGAAACCACGAGTTGGGAAGAAGAAACCCAAGAGGAAAATGGACAAGTTGAAATGCTTTCTTTTGCAACAGTCTACACATGTTGAAGAAATGTCCGAAAAAATCCACGCTTAAGGAGAAGCCGGTGGGTAAGGCATTGGTACTTGGTTCGAGCGCAATGGGTGTCAAAGCCAAGGAGGCCGGAAGCGAGAAGAAGCCAGTGGAGTGCTTCTTGTGTTATGGTCCGCATAGGTTACGGAAGTGTCCGAGAAAGTCTGTCATCGAGGGGAACTAAATGAGTAGACAATGAGCCCAAGAAGCTTGGTTCGAGCAAAGGAAAAGCCGAAGCCAAGAGGGCAAAGATGAACGAAAAAAAGTGAGTAAAGTACTTCTTGTGCCGTGGTCCGCATTAGTTGCGGAATTGTCCAAAGCAAGCCGGAGTCAAAAGAAAGGCAACGTCTAAGTTTGGTGAGTCATCGGAGGGGCTTCCACCTAAGGAAGATGTGAGTTTGTCATCGAACTTAGAGGTAAGAGTTGCGATGAAAACAGTGAAGCTTGGAGTTGGCCGAGTCATCGACAAGGCTTTCACCTATGGGAGAGGTAGGTAGTGCATCGAACTTCAAGGAAAAAGAAGTGATGCATGTGGGACAGTTGACAGAGTAAATGCAAAGGTACATTCTGAACACTGTGATAGTGTTTTACATTCTAACTTGTTGACTTGGCTAGAACGTAGGGGCCCTTTCGAAGTTCTTAAGCAAAGAGGCCGAGAGACTGTGGGCAAAGCGAAGCCAAGTGTGGTGAATCAAGAGGATTCTGTTCGAGTCAATTTAGAATGTGGGCAAGAGAGTGACATAAATTCTTGTCATCGAGATGTACAAACGAGTAGGACGGTTCGAGTTAAGAAGAAACGTAAGCCGAGGCAAAAGTCCCGAAGGAAGGGAAAGGCTAAGGAGTCGAAAGGAGATCGAGGCGAATCAAGTCAGTGCCATTCGGAAGTCGCAATGAGGACACTGTGAGAATGGGTGGGGGAGAATGTCACGGGCCGCAGGGGGAGAATGTCACGGGCCGCAGTTCAAAGCCCGTGACCATCGCACCAAATGCATCCAATATTAGAGAAGCCTGTCAGATTGAAGCCTGGTTGGCCCGATAATGAATAGATGGCAACTTAGGCTAATATGGTAACTAATCTTAGAAGATAGAGGGAATCGTATCTTGTAAAGATTAGATTAGATTTGATATGGCATATCTTGTAAATCCCTAAAATAAAAGGATATGGTTAATCTCGTCCGTCGATGTAAATGTATCTTGACCGTCAGTTTTGGAGGAGCTCAACTATAAATAGAGAGCCTCCCCCTCAGTTGTACTCACTCCATTCATTGTTTCATTATTCTTTGTGAATAAGAGAATAGAGTGCATTTACTCAAACACTTTGCGAGCGTTCTTTCTGTTGTTCTTTGTTGTTCTTCTTTTGGCATAAATCGCTTCCGCTCTTCAATTTGGTGCCTTGGAGGAGTTCTTAAGGAATCCTCACTTGAGTTAAGGCTGACTTAGGCGAGTTTGGATGAACAGATTGCTTCAGGCCGCACGGATCGCAAGAGAAAACTCTATCCCCGTGACACTAGTACTTTGTTTGTACTTGCTTTGTACACTATACTCCCATGGACAACCATGGGTTATATTTAAGATCTTTACATTATTTTTCTCCAAAGGATCTTTATATTATTTTAATTTTTATAGAAAGTCAATGGAAATAAATGGTATTCCACCAATCCAAACCACTTACCTAACCACTCTAAGCATGCAAATTTGTGTATTTATATACTTTATTTAGTAACACTCATTTATATATATAATCACAGTATTCATCGTCGATAGCAGTGATTAATTCATTTGTTACAAATATTCTTCGAAGGGGTAATTAAATCCCCAATCACATAATTAAGGGATAAAATGAACAATCATTAAATCATATTTCATGATTTATAAATTTTTTCTTTTACATTTTCATTGAGAATAATTTAAATTAATGCACTAAAATTCATAGTTGTGTACTGTATAGTCCAAGGGTAGCCACATTGAAGTTTCTACCTTTTGAAGTATACTAATAATAAGTACGAGGTGAAATCGGAAATTCTTTTAGGGCCAAAATTAAATTATAATTTTTATAATAGAAAAAATATAATTTTATCATTTTAATAGACTATATCTTTATAATTTTTATATTTTTAAGGGTAGTATGTTGATGTTGGTGGTGTAGAGGATATGTCAAAGAATATAACTACTAGCATTTTTTCAGCTTCACTTGGGTTGTTGCACTTTATTTAATTATATTTATAATAAAAAAAATATAAGTTATATGAGAATATTTTGCCCCCGAATTTGCAAGAATTTAAATTTTTATATAATTTTAATTATATTCTAATTACTTATTAGATTTTTGTTATAAATTGAATATATTTATTAAAATAATTATGTGGAGAGAGTATATGTTTTGGTGTGTCTCACTTCTTCGACGACAGAGGTATTATTCCTAAGGTGTTTATGCTCAATTTTAATATTGAGTTTTTATCTCTGTACTTTGAGAAGAGCCCAAAGGGATTCACGAAGTTTCGATAGGAGTGCCTAGGCTCATGGAGTTTCAACAGGTGCGCTTAGATCCACCAAGTAAATACTTTATCATTTTGGTTTTGGTAGGATTTGAATCCATGCCCTTAAACCCTTTAAGTAGTGTTCTTACCTTTTAAGGGCATGGGTTCAAATCTCATTAAGATCAAAATAATAGAACATTTCCTTTGTGAATTTAGGCGCTCTCTTTCAAAACTTTGTGAACCCCTTTGGGCTCTCTTTGAAGTAGAGAGACAAAAATCCGGGGCTAAAATTCAATATAGATACCTCGAGAACAATACTTCCATCGTTGAGAGAGTGAGGCACTCCAAAGTAGATGCTCGCCCTCAACCAATTATAATAATTGAAATTTTTTATTAATTTTAAAAAATTAAACCAATTTAAAAAATCAACCCTTTAATTAAATCAGACCATAAATTCATAAAAGTAGTTTCATTATGGAAATTTATTTGACCGATTAGTCTGATTAGTATCTTTTTAGTCAAGAGGTAAAATTAATTGGAAA
Source organism: Gossypium hirsutum (assembly GCF_007990345.1). NCBI lineage: Eukaryota > Viridiplantae > Streptophyta > Magnoliopsida > Malvales > Malvaceae > Gossypium > Gossypium hirsutum. Next base: position 22,769,121 of record NC_053443.1, on the reverse strand, counting down.
ATATATAAAAATAGTTGAGAAAGAAATGATTATTTCTTTTACATTTCTTATTTTTTCCTATAATTATAATTAAAATAGAATATTTATTAATTAAAATTTTGAAAACATTTAAATTTATTATAAATTTTCAAAAATTAATAAAATAAAGGCAATTTTTGGGATTTTTCTAATATATTTCCCAAATGGTCTCCAAAGTGTTTTTCTCTCTTTTGATAGTAAGGATTTGTTCTTGCATGAGTCTTTTGGCTTGGATCTATTATGGCATCATTTAACGGCCATTTTATTTTCATATTTTCGTTATTGTTGTTAATGTTTTGGTCTTAAACGTTGCGTTTTACATTGTGTTTTAGTTAACCATACAATGCGTTTCATAGAGTTAAAATGATGTATTTTAGTCCATTATTATGAGGGGTTGCTGTTATTAATTTCCATATATACCTGTAACTGATTCAAATGGAGGTTATGAAATTGAAACTGTATTTTCAACATTCTTCTCTTCTCTCGATACTCATTTTTCTTCTCTGTTTATTGTTCTTTCTTTCTTTTTAGATCTAAGTCACAACAAATGTATTAGAGCTACCGATCCTCATGATCGTGGAAGGAGTAACCACCAGAATGCAGAAGGAACTAGGTATGTTACAAGGTGAGCTTTCTCAAATGCAAGTGAAGTTCTCTCAGCTAGATGCAAGGATCGATGCGCGTTTCAAAGATTTCCAAGAGGGAATCAAATCAGAGGTGCACTCAGAGGTACGATCCGAACTTCGTTCTGAGCTTTATTATTTATTTGAACAATATTTTGGTCAGAGCCCTCCGATTGCAGTCACTGGTTCAATGACTGGTAAAGGGAAGGGTGTTTTAGGTTCTCCTCCTGGTTTTTCAGCGAAGGAACACTTAGTGGTATCTCCAATACCAGATCTCGACCATTCAAATATGTCCTCTTGGGGAGGCATGGTGGAGGTTGAGCATTCCTCTTTTCGAGTAGATTGTCTGTACTTTGATGGTGATAATTTTAGAGGATGGTGGTCTAAATTAGAACAGTATTTTGAGGCTGAAGGGATTGGTGAACATGCGAAGGTTAGGGTGGTTATGTTGCACCTTGAGGGAAATGCACTAGATTGGCATAATTTCTTTGTACGCAGACATGATGGGTTGTACCTACTGACTTGGGAGATTCATGCGAGGGGACTTAGGGAACGTTTTGGGTCTGACTCTTTCCTCGATCCTATGGCTGAGTTAGTAACTCTCAAGCAACATGACTCTGTTGATCAGTTTCATGATGGCTTTTTGAGTTTGTTGAACCAGTTAAATTTACCTGAAACCTATGCATTAAGCATATTCTTTAGTAATCTGAAACTTGAAATAGGTCAGTATCTCTGGTTGTTTAAACCCCAAACATTGGTGGAGGGTTACAATTTGACGAGGCAGGTTGAGAATATTGTGTCAGGGCCGGTGAAAAAGGAATTCACTGTTAGTAGTGGAGTTAGTTCAGCGAGGCCTTTATTTCCTGTACCTAAAGTGCAGCGAGGTGAGGGAAGTTTGGTTTCAGCAGGGGAATCAGTGAGTGGTAAATCAGGACAAAAAATTCATTCCAAGTCATTGTCCCAAGTGGAGTTGGAAGATAGGAGGAAAAAATGTCTTTATTTTTGGTGCGGTTCGAAGTACTCGCCAAGCCACAAGTGTTTGAAGTCTCAGATGTACCAGCTTATTGTTGAGCCACTATGGGAATATAGTGTAGATACGATGAGTCCATCTCATAAAGAGTTTCAAGATTGTCCTGAACAGTTGGATTTAACAAATGAGGCTCTAGAGATCCCTACTCCTGTGTTGTCGTTACATGCATTGCAAGGGTTACAGGGACATAATACTATGATATTTCCAGTTGTTATTGATCACACTAAAGTGGTGGTTCTGGTGGGTTTGGTAGTTCACAAAATTTCATAGATTTTAAGGTGGCTAAACGGTTGAATTTAGCAATAGAATCAGGACCTAACCTGAGGGTAATGGTAGCAAATGGAGTTTGATTGTGTATCTAAGGATTGTGCAGAGCAGTTTTGTGGGAAGCACAAGGGTATAGGTTTACCACTGATTTCTTAGTTTTATCAGTAAAGGGCTTTGACTTGGTGATTGGCATTCACTGGTTGTTGTCATTGGGACTCATTGTGTGGAATTTTTCTAATTTGACTATGTAGTTTACTCATATGGAACAGAACTGTATCTTGCGAGGCACAATACCAAGTTCATTGTATATTGTCCCTAGTAGTCAATTTTCCAAATGCATGAGTTTGGTAGATAATGGACCATGTCCGATGCTTTTGTCTTCTTGTGATTAGACTACTCTTACAATGCAACCAGTTCAGTTGCCACTCAAACTTTAAAGTCTCATTATTGAGGATATATTCTAGACTCCTACAAGTCTACCTCCTCCTCGATTACATGACCACAGAATTCTTTTGATAGATGAATCTAATGTTGTTAAGGTGAGGCCTTACAAATATCCTGCGGTTCAAAAGACTAAAATTGAGAAGCTGATACAAGAAATGTTGCAAGCTGGAATTATCAAAGATAACAACAGTTTATTTGCATCTCCTGTGGTGATGATTAAAAAGAAAGATGGTAGTTGGAGGCTGTGTATAGACTATAGATAGCTCAACCAATTGACTCTTAAGGACAGATTCCCTATCCCTATTATCGAAGGATTGTTAGATGAGTTGGGGCACGCACATTACTTTTCCAAGCTAGATTTGCGTTCTAGTTATCACCAGATTATTAAAGAATGATGTTCCATGGCAGTGGTCAGTGGTGGAGTAGACTACTTTTGATCAACTTAAAGCAGCTGTTTGTCAGGCTCCAATTCTAGCTTTGCCAAATTTTCAGGAGCCTTTTTGTGTGGAGACGAATGCCAGTGGTCAAGGGGTCGGGGCTATTTTATAATAAAAAGAGAAACCAGTGGCATGCTTCAGCAAGGCGTTGGGAGTCAAATATCAAGCCTTGTCCATTTATGACAAGAAAATGCTTGCAGTGATATTGGTAGTTAAAAAATGACATTCGTATCTTGTTGGTAGGCATTTCTTCATTAAAACAGTCCACCAGAGCTTAAAGTTCCTTTTTAAACAGCAGACAATTACACCTTACCAGCAAAAGTGGGTTGCTAAGATGTTAGGATATGATTATTCGATTTTATACCGCAAGGGGGCTCAGAATACAATTGCTGATGCCTTGTCCAGAAAACCTCTTAACCTTACCCACCAACTGCTTCAATGTGAATGCAGTTTTGATTCGGATTGGTCTACAGTATGTAAACGTATTATCGCTTCATATGTGACAAACAAGAAGCTCTCTCAGTTGTGTCAGGATGTTCAAACTCAACCCCAATTGATCTAAAGTACTCATGGCATGGTACATTCCTCCATAGATTGGGAAAAGTTGTGGTAGGTAATGATATCCAGCTTTGAAGACACATCTTCAGTCTCTTCCATGACACTACTTTAGGTGGTCATTCGAGTATCCATGGCACTCGCTATAGGATTTCAACCTTACTTTATTGGAAGGGGCTTTCTACAGATATTAAACGTTGGGTGCGTGAGTGTGGCATTTGCCAGCATTGCAAAGCTGACAATTCTGCTTCACTTGGGCTCTTGCAACCCTTACCTATACCAGATCGTTCTTGGACTACCATCAGCATGGATTTTTATTGAGGGTCTACCACTGTCACAAGGTAAATCGACCATTCTTGTAGTGGTTGACCGCTTGACCAAGTATGGTCACTTCATTGCTTTGGCTCACCCTTTTACTACTCTCACTGTGGCTCAAGAATATCTCACCCACATTTATAAGTTGCATGGAATTCCTAAGTCTATCGTGTCTAATAGAGATAAAATTTTCTTAAGTAATTTTTAGCAGAAATTGTTCCGGTAAATGGGCGCCAAATTGAAGAGGTTGACGGCCTACCACCCTCAAACGGATGGCCAAACTGAGATTCTTAACAAATGTCTAGAAGGTTATTTGCGGTGTATGATTGGTGAAAAACCTTATACTTGGACGTCTTGGATACCATTGGCAGAGTGGTGGTATAATACCACCTACCTTTCGGCTATTCAGACCAGGGATTTAAATTGCGGTCGCGGTCGCGTTTTCGGTCGCATTGCGTTTATCGCGGTTGCGGACATAACGGATGCTATTGCGGTCATTGCAGGTATCGCGGTCGTGAATTTTACATTACTTATTGTGTATTGCGGGTATAGCGGGTTTCGGCAGTAGCGGTTTCGGACGGTGCCGTTACCGCTATATAACGGCCGCTATTTCGGTAACGGACCGCTATTTAAATCCCTGATTCAGACCACTCCGTATGAGGCCCTCTATTGGCAAGATCCACCTATTCACTTACCCTATGTGGCAGGTGCATCTCCAGTAGCTACATTGGACCGTACCTTACAACATAGAGAGGCTATGCGCATGGTTTTGGAATTTCATCTCACTCGGGCCCAGGATCAGATGAAACAGATGGCTGACAAACGGAATTCCGAACGGGAATTCCAAGTCGGTGATTTGGTGTACTTGAAGCTGCAACCATATAGACAACATTTTTGTGCAAGTTCAAAAATCAAAAATTGTCGCCTCGATGTTTTGGGCCTTTTTTAGTGGAGGCTCAGGTTGGACAAGTTGCTTACAAACTAACGTTACCATCTTCCGCTCGTATTTATCCTACTTTTCATGTCTCCCAATTGAAGAAGCATATTGGATCAGCGGTGAGTGCTTCAACCTTACCACCAGTTGGTTCTGATGGAGCTCTTCTCAAGACACCAATTCGAGTCTTAGACAGGCGCTTAGTCAAGCAGGGTAATCATGCTACTATGGAGGTTCTCGTCGAGTGGGCGGATACTTTTCTTGAGGATGCTTCGTGGGAAAAGCTATATGATCTTCAACGTTATTTTCCTGCGTTTGATCCTTGAGGACAAGAATCCTATTCAGGAGGGGGCAATTGTTATGGCATCGTTTAACGGTCACTTTCTTTTCATATTTTCGTTATTGTTGTTAATGCTTTGGTCTTAAACGTTGCGTTTTACATTATATTTTAGTTAACCATACGATGCGTTTTATAGAGTTAAAACGATGTGTTTTGGTCCATTATTATTGGGGGTTGCTATTATTGGATTTCCATATATACCTGTAACTGATTCAAATTGAGGTTATGAAATTGAAACTGTTTTTTTAGCATTCTTCTCTTCTCTCGATACTCCCTTTTCTTCTTTGTTTCTTGTTCTTTCTTTCTTTTCAGATCTAAGTTGCAACAGGGTTTGAAAGGAATTTCGTGAGCATATAGGAAGAAAGAATAGAGGTTTGGCTTTTCGCTTTTTTTAATTTTTGTTTTGTTTTTTAATTTGGAAGGTTGTTGTGGTTTTTAGGATGGTATATTATTCCATCATTGTCTTTTTATTTTAAAGGAATACCATATCATATTTATTAAAAAACACACACACATAAATATATTTTATTATATTAAATATAATTTTTAAAATTTTGAATTTTGAGTTAGGTCATTTAGTTGGGTAAGGTTTTTATTTTATTTTTTATTTTTATGTTTTGGGTAATGAATTTAATTGTTATTGGGTTAGTAATTTAATATAAATATAAATATAAATATAAATATAAATATAAATATAACTATTATTTAATATATATAATTAATATAATATTTTTATGACATAATATATTCAAATCTGGCCAGGCTTGGGCTGAAAAATCTTGCAAAATGCCTGACCCATATAAAAAATGAGCTTTAAATTTTACCCAAACCCATTTTTTGAGCGGGCCTTCGGGCTTGGGTAGGTGACTCAACCCATGAGTAGATCTAATTGTAGTGAAGTAAACTAAGTAATGTTGGTTATCTTTTTCATGCATGCTTTGTGGTTTGACTGTAATAGAAGTCAAGAATTCGGTTAAGATTTATTATTATAAATATTACAAATTGGGTCGTTTTTTAAATTTTAATTTTTTATGTAAGAAAATCGTTTTCAAACTGAATTTTTCCGGTGTGGAATGAAGCCTAAAAGGATATTTTTACTTTCCTGCAAGTCCTTTGATTCAAGTCATGCCTTCCACCATTCCCTTTTGGACATGGACTCCTCCCCCGAAAGTCACTTTAAAGATTAATTGTGACATGCATTTAATTTCACCGACCTCTACTATTGGTATTATTGCTCTTGTCCGAGACAACCTAGAACATGTAGTTGCTGGAACTAGCATGCTAATCCAATCGTCCTCCGGATTAGAGGTCGAAGCCTTTGCTTTAAGGCTTAGCCCGAGAATCCTACACTTATCAATGACAAAATACCATTTTGAAATCTGACAGCAAGCTCCGCGTCGACACATTAAATTAAGATTTTTTATCTTTGGGAATCAATCACCAATCTCAATCGATATACTCTCTTTAATCCTGGATGACTGTAATTTTTCCTTTCATTTTACTTCTCGGAATGGGAATTTAGCTTGTGGTTGGATTGCTAAACAAATTTTGTATGAGCCTTGTCCATCGGACTAGGTTCGCAACCCTCTGATGGAATTACAGTACAATGCTAGTATTATTCTTGCAGGAGCATGAGGATATTGTTGCACAAAGTGAGTACACCAATAAAAAAAATCATGGATGCACTATACCAAAACAGACTTTTAGAAGCGTTTTTAGCGGCGGTTGGATAAAAAACGCCGCTAAAGATCGATCATTAGCGGCGCTTCATGGAAAACGCTGCTGAAAATAAGCATTAGTGGCGTTTTCCAGAAAGCGCCACAAAATACCTAAGCCCAACGACGCCGTTTTTCGAGCTTTCAGGAATTTAGTGGCGTTTTTAAGAAAGCGCCGCTAATGCTCAGGGCTTTAGCGGCGTTTTTGAGAGAAGCGCCACAAAAAAACCTAAGCCCAACGACGCCGTTTTCTGAGCTTTCGGGGATTTAGTGGCATTTTTAAGTAAACGCCGCTAATGCTCAGGGCTTTAGCGACGTTTTTGGGAAAGCGCCGCAAAAAAATCTAAGCCCAACGACACCGTTTTCTGAGCTTTCGGGGATTTAGTGGCGTTTTTAAGTAAGCGCCGCTAATGCTCAGGGCTATAGTGGCGTTTTTGGGAAAGCACCGCAAAAATGCCTAAGCCCAACGACGCAGTTTTTTGAGCTTTCGGGGATTTAGTGGTGTTTTTATGTAAGCGCCGCTAATGCTCAAGGCTTTAGCGGCGTTTTTGGGAAAGCGCCGTAAAAATTCTTAAGCCCAACGATGTCGTTTTCTGAGCTTTCGGGGATTTAGTGGCGTTTTTAAGTAAGTGCCGCTAAAGCTCAGGGCTTTAGCGGCGTTTTTGGGAAAGCGTCGCAAAAATACTTAAGCCCAACGACGCCAGGGATTTAGTGGCGTTTTTAAGTAAGCGCCGCTAATACTCAGGGATTTAAAATAATTTAAAATATTTGTTAAAAATGGATAAATTAAAATACTATTATTTAAAATAATTTTAAAGTTTTTTGGATACATACTGATTTTTTTAGTTTATATATTAAATAATTTCTTATATAATAGTAAAAGAGATAGTATTAATTTTAAAATATTGAATTAATTACTATTTAATTTGTTTATTTTATTACTTAAAATTCAATTTAATTTTAAATGAATATTTGTTAAAAATGGATTAATTTGAAATAATGACACGTAGAAATAAATTGAAATAAAAAACATAGAAAAATATTTGTTAAAAATAGAAAAATTAAAATACTATTATTAAGCCATAATTTTAAAATTTTTTGGGTACATGACTGATTGATTTTTAATTTATATACTAAATTATTTCAAATATAATTGTAAGAGATAAGATAGTATTAATTTTAAAATATTTAATTTAATTATCATTATAGTTTATGGTTTAATAAATATGGTTTAGGGTATATATATGGTTAATTTAGGATTTAAGACCGGTTTAGGAGTTATAATTTTAAGTTTTATAGATTATGGAATTAGAGATTATGGATTAGGGATTCTAGTTTAAGGGTTAATGTGATTTAAGGTTTATGGGTTAAGGGTTAGGGGTTAGGGGTTAGGGGTTAGATGTTAAGAGTTAGGGATTTAGGGTTTATAAATTCGATGTTAGGTTAGAGTTTAGGGTTTAGGTTAATTAGTGTGTTTTAATTATATATTAAATAAGGTTTAGGGGTTAGGGGTTAGGGGTTAAGGGTTAAGAGTTAGGGATCGGGTTATGGTTTAAGGTTTAGATTAATTAGTGTTTTTTAATTTATATATTAAATAAAATTTAGGGGTTAGGGGTTAGGGATTTGGGGTCAGGTTAGGGTTTAAGATTTGGATTAATTAGTACTTTTTAATTTATATATTAAATAAGTTCTTTATATAATTGTAAAAGAGATAATAATAAATTGTAAAGATTATTAATTTAAAATTGATATGCAATATATAATAATTTGAATATAATAATTTAAAATTGTAAAATTGTAAAAAATTGTAAAAATTATAAAAAATAAATTAAAATGAAAAATAAAAAAGAAATAAAAACACTAAATTTTTTATTTTTACCTAATTTTTATAAATATTACTTAAAAAACTAAAATTGATAATTTTATCTAATTTTTATAAATATTACCTAAATTAACAAAACTATGCATTAAAATTTGCCAAAACGGCGCCGTTTCAATAGAAAATTTAATGTACTAGTGGCGTTTTTATGAAAAACGCCGCTATAAACTAGACATTAGCGGCGTTTAAACAAAAACGCCACAAAATATTTTTAATAATGAAGACAAAACGGTGCAGTTTTTGGCTGCGAATTTAATGGGTTTTGCGGCGTTTGAACAAAAATGCCGCAAACATCTTTAGTGACGTTAAAAAGCGCCGCTAAAAGTCTAAAAAAAATGCCGCTAAAAACCTGTTGATGGTAGGTTTATGAAAAGGATAACCTATTCTACCTCAATAATCATATAATCAGACAGTGAAGAAAGAAAAAGAAAATTAAACATGGGGACAACAACAGTTATATGGTTTGTGTTTTAGTCTACATGCAATTAAACTAGCTTCATTAGTAGTAATAATTTAAGAAGAAATTAATTAATTACGTTGGCAGAATGTTCCTTTGATTTGTTAACAGTGGTGTAAATGGATATCCCACTAAGAAAATTAGATCACATGGAATACGACACCAATCTGCAAACAGAACTACTTTTTGAGCAATGATCAATAATTTTCTTGCTTTTGGATATTTCATTGTTTTTAATTGGCTCGCGTGCACATAATTATTTCTAATTCAGACCGACCGACCTTCTTATGTCAGCTAAAAATCTTAAGTGTTGGTCATGAGAAATTAACGCAATACTTTATGTTTTAGGTTGGCAGTTAATGCACTTGTATCTCATGTTGTACTTGAACAAATCTTAATTTATTATGTTCTCATGTCTCCTACTGCCCCATGCCACACCCTCACTTGTCATCATAATATTTCTATTTCCTACTTCCCAGCTAATTCTACAAATTTATATGAATTATTTATAATTTTTTTTCGATCTTTAAATAAAAATATAAATACGTTTTAATATATTTGAAATTATATCTTTTTGTATAGACAATAATGTCGATACCCAACGAATTAAGATTCAGTAATAATATATGTTAATTACACATTGACCAAAATATCTTACTCTAATTTTATTTTTGTGTAAATTTATTCTGATTTAAATTTTATCATATATGAATTATGTCCATTTTTGTTTTTATTTTAATTTAGATTGGAATATGTTTTGATTATGTTAGTCGACACACAAATTAAGCACCTAAATTTCCAGATGCTTCTTTCAGGAAATCAAAACAAAGAAGAGAAATTTCGTGGACCCTTTGCAGACCATCAATCCTTTTATGTTAAATGGGTGCCATAGATTTTCTTCTTCAAGCCGACCAATCACAAAATTATTACGAAATAATTACTTCCACAATTTCTCCTTAATTTTTTTCTAATCAAACACAAAAGCAGTCAACTATTGGACCCATATTTTTTGCTACATAAGAAGACTATTATTAACGTTATTGTTACATTGGTGACGGTTGCAATCGTAATGCATGGCATTATTACAGGCCACTTGTTTAAAAAAAGGTGATGCGATCGTGTGGGAACCAAAACATGAAGCTTACAACAACAATAAGTGGTGATAGCAGTACCCCACAGTTCCTCATCAATGACGTATCATTGCGTAAATTAGGGTTGGAGGAGGATCAAACTCATGTCACCCCCACCTACTTAATTGAAAAGCTTTTGATTATCATACTTAATTAGTTATTTAGCAGTAGGTAGTACAACAGATCAATGATTTATTTAAGTTAATTTGTACTAATATAATGATTGTGTTCGAGAGTTAGAGAAGTATATATTGAAACTGTGTTACTTTGCTGTTTTGTTTTTTTTTGCTCCAAATGATGTCGATGATAGACATTGTAGTATCAAATATATATTCACCCAATAGTTAATTATTTGGACTATTTTTCCATAGAAATTAAAGATTGTGACCCAATAAGGAAGCAATGAAATGACCAGGAATCTACCTTTTTACCAATTTTTTCCCTAAATATCTGAAACTATCGTGTGTTTATATGAAGCATATATGAACTGAAAAACCCAGATATTTTTTTACTCGATTTTCACCAAGTAATTAGATTCGCGTGCATGATTTAGTAGCGGCTACTGTCCACCGACATGAATCTTGAGAGATTTGCTAGCATAGCACACCAAGGCACGTCCAGACAAATTATTTGAGCCCAAAATTCTTTTTATCCTAATGAAACAAAAAAATAAAAAAGAAAAAAGAAAAATCGTTTTATTCAACTTTGATGATGAGCCAAATAATTCGTATCTTACTATATCAAGTAGCAATATTATGATCAGCATACAATGCATGTGGAATTGAAGCCAACAAAGATACCCCATCGGGACCAATTCATGTTAGCTCTTAAGCTCCACCATCGACGAAGTTAAAGGAACGGTGTGTTGAGGATGGGTTTCTATAAGATGCCAAATTATGGAAGTTAAAACGATCTCGCTTTGTATAAGATGAGACAGGGCATGCTGGGCCAAAGAGCAAGGCCTGGTGCCTCTCACAACTCTTACAGCAAGTTTGGTTCGCTGTAATGGAATAGATGCGTAATAGAATAGATGCGTAATGGAATAGAGGCGTAATAGCAATTCAATTGTTTAGTTAAATGTAATGGAATAGAGGCGTAATAGTATTCTTGCGTTTGGTTGAATGGAATAGAGGCGTAATAACATAAGGAAAAAAACTAAAATGACTAAAATACCCTTAACAGGATTTTTTTTAGGTAGATAATTTATTGTTATTGTTATTAAATTTTAATAAGATTATTAATATAAATAATAAATAATTTAATAATAATTTAAAATAATAATTATTAAATATAATTTAATAAAAAATATATAATTTAATAAAATTCTTAATATAATTATTCTTATATTAATTTACTAAAATCATAATATATAATAATATAAAAAAATATTTAATCTCATTTATTATTTTTAAACCGAAATACAAATTTAATGTGCTAAAACATCATTAGTGAATCAAATAATTTAATTATTCTACACAAAAAATTAAAAGTAATAAATAACTTGAAAATTATATTTTGCATAAATATAATATTCAAATATTAACAAACATACCCTAAATTAAATTTCATGTATAATTTTAAAATTTACCCCAAAGATTTAGTATACTTCTTGACCTGAACTTGACAATTAAGTTTATTTTAGTACTTGTATATTTTTTTGTCCACTTTAATAATTGAACTTGACAATTAGATATATTTTAATCTTTGAACTTGAAATATATAACATTTTATTGGCATAACACTTTAATAATTGAACTTGACAATTAGATATATTTTAATCTTTGAACTTGAAATATATAAAATTTTATTCACATAACACTTTAAGATTGTCTCACATCATTAAATTTGGACGGAATATAAATTCATAGTCAAAATAGACATACTTGTAAAGTTAGATACTAAAGTAGACCCCAACAACATATAAGTATCAAAACGAAACTAGCTCACAAAGCGAAACTTCTTATGAAAGAAGACAAACAAATTGTGCTACTTGAAGGGAACAACACTGGCACTGGAAAAACATTCCGTGGTTGAGGACATAAAATCTCTTAAGCACTGCGTCCAGGTTATGAGCTACTCACAGTAACACAGTTCGCTGGGAAATAGTGTGCCAAATTACCTTTTGTATCTCTTCTTGGAACCACATGGACAAGGAGCATTACGGCTCATTTCTCCACTCTTTACCATATTAAACTTGGCAAGATCCAATGGTGTTGAACCCATTAGCTTTTGCACCTGCAAAAGATAAAAAAATAAAACGAATGACATTTCCAATGGAGAAAGAGAGATGCATAAACTAATACTTGTCATTGATGTTTTAAACTGTGGGAGAAACATTCATCCGAACTCAAATGCGAATTTCAGCAACTGAAGATGAATGAAGGCAGACATCTCAGTCTTTTAAGCAATCTGGCATTGAACCAAAAAAGCATAACGCAGATCAGCAGACCAAACATCTGTAACTCTATGTTAGTTCGACTCTTTCTTTTCCTTTATGCATCCATGTTTGATGCAAGTCCCAGAATGAATATAGGGAGATAATCCTCTAAAAATCCTCCAAATACATTAAAAAACTTGGACAAAAAATGAACATAACACACCCGTGTCAAACATATATATCAGACACTCAAACTAACTCCCCTACATTAACTTAGAGAATTTAAGATCAGACAAATTGAGCAATAAGCATAAATACACTAGCTTATACATTTTAATCATTCAACATATGATCAGCAAAAACATAACTGAAAAAAACCAGTGGTGAACCTACCTCAGCAAAGTTCTTTGGCATCGGTTTGCCTTCCTCTTTCAGCTTAACAATCTTCTTATGAACTTCTTTAGCCCATGTGAACTTCGCAAGCGCATTCTCAACATCTAATAAGGTACATCTAATAAGTTAGATGTTATCCCTTTCTCACTCTTAAAGTCACACTTTATGACAACATGCTCATTTGTGCCTTTGAACGAGTTACGAGCTTATTACATAATTAACAAGATCGAACAACAATCACCATTAACATAAACAGAATTCTACAAACAACTACCCCTTACACTAGCTCTTGATTGCAAAAAAACATAATATCCATCTTATAGACCATAGTATGAAGCAAGAGCAAGTTAATTTCCCATTTCCAACTTGTAAGGTGCTCTCGTACTCTTCATTTTTCCAAAAATAACCGTATCAGAAACTTGTATTTCAAGCAATGTTAAACAGATTCTAGGGCATGGATATGACATTAATATATTCCAAAGATTCCCAAATACATAAAAGAACACACTTATGAAGCATACATACACATATCTGACAAAAACACCTGAGTCCAATTAACATTACCTCCAAATTTATGTAAAACTTAAATGAGAAAACTCGAACCCATATCCAACATTCATCAGCAGCAACATAGCCGACAAAAAAAAATATTTATAGAGCTACTATCCAACGAGCTAAAACAGACAAACAGAGGTATATTTTAACAATGAAAATAATCGATTGCCTTAAACACCATATAGTGTTCAAATCAATCAAATTACAGCAGGCATTAAAACCTTTCCCTTTTGTTAATTCACAACTATTAGCTTCATTAATCAAATCCTATGTACAGTTGATCGATTGAAAATGTAAAATTTCAAAGACGAAATTTAAACACAAAACTGGTTAACATTGAAATTACATGTAAATATAACCTAAAAAACCAAAAAATTAATCATATTTTCAGATTTCAGGCCGAAATGGAATGAAATGAAAGGAAAATCCATTTTTTCCCCAAAAAAACAAAAATAAAGAAATAATATTTCAAGAATAGATCATTAAATTCATGGTATATATAAAGAAATTTAATTGAAATCAAAGGAATAGAAGAAGGGAGAAGCGTACATGGGAACCATTGCTGCTACTCTCTGTTACTCTGTTACCTCATACGATTTGTAATTGAAGGCCTTGTTGAGGGTTGTTAGGGTTTGTTAAAGGGTTGGTCACGATAGAAGCATGAAAAGGAGGGAGAAGGTTGGAAAGAAATGGGAAGAAAAATGAAAAAAAAAGAAAAGATGCTGCAACGGCTTGGGAGGGTAAAAGAGGACCGATTAGGTAATCCTTTCTTTTGGAAAGGATTACAAATCGGCGCTGCATAAGGGAAAATGAGGAATCCGTGCGCAGCGTAATAGGCTCGTATTAGGGTAATACAGCCAACCAAACAGGGTAATCGGTGGGGCCACGGATTAGGGGTGTATTGGCTAATCCAATACACCCAACCAAACATGCTCTTAACACCCTGTTCTCAGTAAAAGATGACCATGCATTATGCAACATTCCACCAAAGCTACGAATATTTTTTTCATATACCTTACTCCATTTAAGCAATATATCTTTTGTAAGTATTTATTGAATTGTTATAAATTTAGAAGCTATTTACAAGTTTGAGTTGATTATGTCCGCATTATGGGGAAAATAGGACAAGACATTCATATTTGATATTTTTTAGCCAAACCCGAAAGTAGCTTATGGCCTAAGGCAGGAGAGCAGATGGGTTGAAGTCAACCACCAAAGTAACTTGAAAGCTTTTTGGCTAAAATAACACTACTATGAAAACCAAAACTAGTGGTTGTTACCAGCCCAATATAAAGCAGAACTTCTTCATTTGACAACAATACAAGAGAGAGCACACATTCCAAATTATGTGGTGAAAACATATAAAAACATATATAGGGTGAAGCCATATGATGAATGGGAGGTCGACAATTGATTCTTTCTAAAATTATACATCCTATTCAGTCTTCAAAGATCATCATCAAATAAAAGGCTTTTTTGGGTTTACAGATTGAAAACGAAGCATTATCACGTGGCATATCTGCTTTTCTGGTACATTACCGTCACATTTGTATCCCCTTTAACAACATCTATATATTGATTTTGATAGTCTGTGGTCCATATTCTTTTCCTTTTTAACTTTATTTGCTATTACCATTCAGGAACTGGGCCTATGCCCAAAGTTATAAAACCAAGGCCTGGCTGGTTTCTAGCCTTCAGGCCTATGCCAAAATACATACTGGGTCTATTTTCTCATTCATTGCCTATTATCACATTATAGTATAAAGTATAGGTCACAGTTTAAATTCATATCCTCACTTTATGCACCTTTATTATTATTATTTCAAATAGCAAGAAAGAAACCACATTATTACTGATTTTGAATCTTTGTTGAAAAAAAGTTGAACAAAACCCATACATCGTTGTTGGTCTGTAATTGTAATGGTCCTAAAGCAATGGGCCTTCCCCTCATTCAATATTTTAGCTTAAAAAAACCATCCTCACTTCTTTAATTTTTCTTCCCTTTTTTCCTTTTTCGACTGCCCATCGAGTAAGTGAGGCTTTTCACAGAACTTGGACCCCAATTCCTTCCTGGCAAATCATTAGACATGGTCAAACACGGGCTAGTATGAACATTCTTTAAAGGTTTTGTAGTTATTTTACAAGTACTAGAAAATGTGACACACGTGAATTAGTATCATGAATAAACAGTTGAGCATTAATTCAATTTTGAAATTACTAGAAAATTTAAAAATTGTTGTTTCTACAAAGCTATATTTTTTTATGACATTTTAATTAAAGTTTCATTTAATTCTTACACTATATAAGTCTTTAATTGACTTTGTGTTATGAGTTGATCCAACACTAATTTAATTAAACAAAGATTTAAAATCAAATAAATATTAAATTAACGATTATCTATAAAAAATAAAAAATTATAAATAATAATGTCATTTTTTAATTGAGTTGTTGTAGTTTAATTCGAGATATATACAAAATTGGAGTTGAAAAAGTGGAAATGGCGAAGCGAAAGCTGGGAAACATTGAAGCTGTAAAAACTGGGCGTTTATAGGTTGATAAGAAGGAAGATATAGGGTGAAATGTGAAGAAAGAAGGGTGGGAGAGAAGAGAAATGACGTGTAGAGCACCACATCCATCCATGTTTTACGCCTTCTGAATGACTCTAATCAACCCATTTCCAGGCAGTCCCTCAGAATATAAGCTTACCCACCAAAGCATCTATGCTTTCAAACATTTTTATGTTTAGGAGACATAAAAAGTTTTCCTTATAATTATGTAGTTATAGAAACAACACACTATATCTCTTTTTTTTTTTGTTTTGTTTTGTTTTTTCCTTTTGACATTCATCATTTTGTTGCAAGAAGAAAATAAAATTGAAAATTGAAAATTCAAAGACAAAGATTTGGCTTTTTGAGAAAAAATCTCATCATTATCAGTAAAGATTACCATATATGCATACATACATAAGTCGACACGTGTTGTAATGGACTGTGTAAGCTTATCTTTAATGGTGGTGTCAAGTCTTAACAACGATGAATGTGAAACTACAATGAAAAAAGAGACAAAGGACGAAAATGCAAGGAGGTTTCCATGTCGTAACCAAACTGGAATAATATATAGCCACTGAGATTCTAAGTCCATGAATTTCAACCCTAATATTATTTTTAATATTTCAAAAAGAAAAGCCGCGACCAAACCAAAAAAGTTGTTAAGACAACAAATATTTAATCTTCCATCCAATATCCCACTACCTTTCGCTTTGTCGCCTTCCTGTCGCCTCCCTCCATTAACTTTCAATTTTAAACCCACTTTTTTGATGGAGTAAAAGAATGCATGACTTGGTAAATTTTTTTGTTCACCAAAAGTTGTTGAAGGTGGGAACTGGGAACTGGTTAATTAACCTTTGCGTAGCATATTTTTTTCAGTTTGGAATTCTGCGTGAGATTCTTTTTTCCAACTAAAACCAAAAATTCTAATATTAACAATGGTATACTTGATCCGCGATTCCCATTCATGCATCACCAACTTTACAGGTAAATATATCTTATTCCAATCAAATTACAGAGCCAACAAATAGAATGTTTTAGAGATGGGAATTCTCATCTACTCAAACAAAGATGGAGTCTATTCATAGAGAGATTATATTCAAATTGTTTTCAGAAAACGAAAATAAAATTAAGAAAAATAGTGAAGAATGAAAAAAATTCCAAATGGATTGAGAAATGTCATGTTCTTTATCTTTATGTTCAAACTGTGTTGTAGCTTCAAACTCGTAATAATCTCATTTAAAAATTCTATTCACCTAATTTTTACTAAAACGATTATAATTATAATTTAAACTTCCATAAAATTAAATGATTCAACCCAGAAAGTCTAACTTATTTTTTTTAACTTAATGAAATTAATGAATTTCATCTGCATGTATCTACTATTCTCTGACAATGTTTGTAATTTTAAATCATTTTCTACAATAAAATGATTGGCCAAGAAAAAGGAAAAGGGTGAATCATAGATTACTTTAACTGCAAGCAAATGAAAGGAACTACTTTTAAGAACATGAAAAAGTAGAAGCAGCATGGAGGATCTTTTGACAAGTTCACCTCACAGGCCAGGTCTCGTGTGTGATCAATTTCTTTTTCCACAGACCAAAATAATCATATTAAACGTATATATATATATGTATCCACAATAGCATAAATCACATACTTAAATCTGATATTTCGTCTAAATTTATACAAAGTAACTTAAAAGAAAGAAAAGTAACAGGAGAAGAACATAGAATAAAGACTTTTCCCATTATGAGGTCAAAAAGTAGTAACCCACCTACAGTCCACACACTCATAATTCCACCCACATTCAAATAAACAAATATACTATATCTGCATTAGTCTTTAAATAAGATTGAAGCAGAAATTCTTCACAATAAAATAAGACCAAAAGAGAAATTAATGTTTGTAATATTTTATGAGTAGTCAAAACAATCCCTCTCCTCTCTTTCCTTCCTTTTTCATAGTCCATAAAGTGAAAGCCAACAGATAAAGCCACCATACAAACACTCTAAAAACATTCTTTCTATATCAAATAAAAACAGCAGCTGCACACAAACTGAAGGAGGTCAAATTCTCTTTTCTCTTTGAGAATTCCTTTCTGTTTTTTCTCCTCACTTTGGTTTCATCTTCTCAAATTAATGGATGCTGCTAAATGGTCACAGGTAGGTGGATTTGATCTTGGTTTCCTTTTCTTTTCGCTTTTTTAGAGACAATCAAAGCTATAAATATTTTCTATCTTTTATTCCTTGTCAATGATATATTCATGGAGGGTGCAAGTTTAATATGTTCTTGGAACCAAAAAGAAAGGCTGAACTTTTTCTTTTTCTCCATCTTTTTTTTTCTTTTGATGGCTGATAAAGGGATGGAAAAAGGTTTTATTTGTTATTACTTATTGTTATTTTCTTGGGTTTTCTTTTCTTTTCTTTTCATTTTCAATACAATTTAGCAGGTAAAAAGCCTACTTTGTTTTGTGTGTGTACTTTTTTTTTTGTTTCTCTTCTATTTCAAGTTAATTTTGGTGTTTATGATATGTCTGGTTTTTTTTTTCTTTTGTCTTGATAGTGAAATGATTTCTCACTCTCTCTCTTATATAAATCCCGGGGTTTTCAGGATTTTGGTTTGGTTAAGCCCATGGAAGAGATGCTTCCTAATACATGCACAAGGGGACCAATGTTAGAGAGAAAAACAAGGCCACCAGAGCAATTGAATTGCCCAAGATGTAACTCTACCAACACCAAGTTTTGTTATTACAACAACTACAGCCTCACTCAACCAAGATACTTCTGCAAGACTTGCAGAAGGTACTGGACTGAAGGTGGATCTCTAAGGAATGTTCCAGTTGGAGGTGGTTCAAGAAAGAACAGAAGATCCATATTATCAAGCTCTTCATCTCCTTCTTCTTCTTCTTCTTCTTCAGCTTCAGCCAAAGTTCCTGCAGATCTAAAGCCAACAAGTTTCTCACATTTGTCTTCTCAAAACCCTAACACCCATAAAGGCCAACAAGATCTGAACCTGGGTTTCCCTCCTATGCAACCGAGTCATGGACTATCTCAGTATATACAAGTTGCTAAAGTTGAGAACAACGACCACCAGCAAAAGTACCCTTCGGCTTCAGCTTTGGGACTGCTCAGGACTGGAATGGCATCGAGAGGGTTGAATTCTTTCGTTCCAGCACCAGAACCAGACTCAACTACACCTTACTCAACTGGTTTCTCCATGCAAGACTATAAACCAGCACTTACTTTTTCAATTGACGGACTTGAAAATAGGGCTGCCGGTATTCATGGTATTCAAGAGAATGGAGGAAGGGTTTTCTTTCCTTTTGGAGAAATGAAACCCATTTCAACAAACATTACCAATGAAGCCGATCAAAATAAGGACCAAGGCAATTCAGCTGGATATTGGACTAATGGAATGTTTGGTGGAGGAGGAGGATCATGGTAAGGAAAGAAGAACCTAAAGGAGATCACCATCCAACTGTTCTTTTTGTTTTCTTCACATGGTTGATTATTATTACTTGCTTAAAGTTATTTAGAACTAACAGATCATATATAGAATACATATATAATTAATGGTTTTCTTTTCTTTCTTTTTTTAAAATCTCCTACTCTTCTCTGAACAATGTAAACAGATTAGAGCTATTTTGGGTTTGGTTTGAAGAGGCTGTCTTAAGCTTTTCGTGTGGTTAGAAGAAAAAAAAAACAAAGTGAATAAAGGGCTGTGATTGATTTTTTTGTCACAGTAAACATGATCTATGATTAAATGTTCATTATTTTCATCTATCAGAAGTAGGACTGCTGGCTCAAATAATTGAATTCTTGTTTGTAGCTTAGGACAAAAAGAGAGTTAAAAGAGGTAGATTGACAAAACTTTAGAGTTTATTAACGAGTTAAATCACTATTTGGGACTGGTCTTGGTAATTTTTTTTAATATTGGTGTCTGAATTTTTTTTGTCCAAGTTAGATCGTAAACTTGATAATTGTTCTTATATTGATGTTTGAACTCTTTCTTTTTCAAGTTAGACATTGAACTCGATAATTATTATCACATTGGAACCTAAACTTAGTAATTGTTGTGACTCTTTAGCTTTTAAAAACTCTTAAGGAAGTCTCAATTTAAGACCCAATAAAAAAACAACTACCGAATTCAGGTTGCGAAGTTGAATTCTCAATATTTTTGTTAAGAGGCTTGGTCGTAGCATGAAATGATGTTATTGGTTATCGTTGCTTCTCCTCCACTAAAGTTAAAACGTGTATTTATGCTTCTAACGTGTGATTGGAAGGATTCTATTAATGTCATAAATTAAGGAGGAATGATAGATGGTGGACCATTTTGAATAGGAAACTTGATTACACAGTGTTATTTGTCGAACAATAAAGCTACCTAGATAGCTAGCATCTAACCTACTCTACTTATTTACTATTAACTCATAGCAAATTGTACTTTGAAAAACCGGTTTACCTGCACCAACCATAATGCTTACCTAATTTTATAGCCAAGATTCGTGAGTATTGCTGTGGTAGACGGCTCGTAGTAGCGCCACCTGTTGGGCCAACACCAGAATCAAGTGATATAGCTCCTACTGTAATACTGTAATGCCTCATTTTGTATTAGCTTTGGTTGAGTTTGATACATAGGCTAAATAAGCAAAGATAATCTTATAAGCATTTATAAAATATGCATGTAATTAGAAAATAAGTTTAAATATAACTTAAAGTTTGATTAAGATATCTATCTATTAGCAAGTATCATCTTCAACATTGTAAGGCAATGTCTAAAAATATCACTTCTCAAATATCTTACATTTATGATCATAATTTTATAAAATATTAAAGGAAAGACAATCAACATTTATTCAAATGAGTTAAGCAAGCATAAAAGCATTAGTACAAAATATTTTATTGAAGTTATATATTGTAAAATTTTGGGTAATCTATCACAATTCAAAATCAACTATACATAATCCAAAATGCAGTTTCTAAGTATATATAATTCATCTTCTTTTATGAACTATGGCCATCCTTAATTAACCCCACAATGAAAAAAAGTTAGAAAATCACAATTAATTATAGTAGTGATGGTCAAAAACCATAATTATATATATATATATATATAGGTACACAACTTGATATCACAAAATCCACGAATTATTCTAAACGGATGGCATAGTTGAAACTAGTTTTTAAGTATAATATGCATGTTCAGGAACGAATCTAGAAGGGTTGGTAGAATACTCAACCTCTTCCAATCCTAAAAATTTTGAAAATGATTTATTTCAATCCTTATATTTTTTAAGGAATTTTAATTTGGATTTTTAATATGATTTTTTATTTAGTTTCAATTTTTTAAATTAAATTAAATTATTTATTAATTTAATATCTCTATTACATTTTCAATCAATTAAATGAATTAATGTTTTTCATTACAGGTAAAAAAATTAATATTGTATTTAATCTACTAAATATGTTCCCTTAAAATTAACAGTCGAACAAAAAAAAAAAAACACCTTGAAAGTACAATCAACTCTCCCTATAAAAGACATCCTCTATGACAACATTTCATTATACAACCAATTTGTTGTAGAATTGGTTTTTAAGTTTTATTTTTACCCTTTGTAACAACTTTTCATTTATAACAGTAACAACCATAAAGTATGAAGTACGTCCTATATCATCCTCGGGAACCCCTAAGTCGTAACAATATAATTTTGAGCAATTACAAGTCAAATTTTTCAGAATGAATAAAATGTGATCTATAAGTGTAAGTGGAGATGGTAGTAGGATATTGGAGAAAATTTAAATGACTGATGCATTGAGAGATATTAATCCGAGGTGTGAACTAAATTGTAAGATTTTACAAAATGTTGGAGTCAATGTGAGAAATTTAAAGTATAAAATGATTAAATTGGATTAGTGGTGAAATGTTTGAGGATATAGAGAACAATTTTTACCAAGACTAAGTGGATAAGGATGATTCATAGATTTTTATTATTAAGTTATAATATTTTATTTATAATGTATTAAATTATTATTAAAATAGATGGATCTTATGATGGAAAAGATGTAGAGACTTCTTCATCTTTCTTTTCATCATCTTTCTCATGTCACCCACCATTGTTGGAGAAAAAAGTTTTCTTTTCTTGCAATTTGATCTTTATCATCAATAAAAACCCCTCCAAGCTAGAATCTATCAAAACTTCATGGAAACCTTTAATAGACATAAGTTACCTACAAAGCAAGCTTAGATTTCAAGTTAGAAGTGAAGTGTCCATACTTGGGGAGTGAGAAAATCTAGATAATGTGAGAAACTAAAGATCCAAGGTAAGATTTTCATGATTTACCAATAGTATCATGTTTATTTCAAATATTTGAGCATGAACATGATATGAATAAAGTGTATTGATTTTTCATATTTTATGAAATTGATGTGAAATGAAGAGAAAGACAAGGAAGAAGATGGAGGAAGAGTACACAAAGGGAAAGAAGTGGATGAAACTTGAAGGAAGTATAGTCTAATTAAAATTTGTAAGTACTTTAGAATTCTTTTTTAGCTAATTAGATTTTATTAAAATTATAAAATAAAGAACATGTTAAGGTCATG
Source organism: Gossypium hirsutum (assembly GCF_007990345.1). Taxonomy (NCBI): domain Eukaryota; kingdom Viridiplantae; phylum Streptophyta; class Magnoliopsida; order Malvales; family Malvaceae; genus Gossypium; species Gossypium hirsutum. The sequence continues at coordinate 22,746,503 of NC_053443.1, read as the reverse complement.
AATTAAGTATATGTAACTTAATAAATGTGTGAATAATTCAAGAAAGTAGTAAATGATTATGGTTATTGTTGAGATGATTAAATGTGTAGAGAAAAAGACTAAATTGTAAAATGTTGAAAAGTTATGTGAGACTATAAAATTATGAAACTTAATTGTGCTTGTGATGAATATTGATTTTATAATAATGTTAAGTCTTTTTAGACAAGTTTTGAACTTGAGAGTTGATTTTTCATATTTTATGAAATTGATGTGAAATGAAGAGAAAGACAAGGAAGAAGATGGAGGAAGAGTACAGAAAGGGAAAGAAGTGGATGAAACTTGAAGGAAGTATAGTCTAATTAAAATTTGTAAGTACTTTAGAATTCTTTTTTAGCTAATTAGATTTTATTAAAATTATAAAATAAAGAACATGTTAAGGTCATGAATTAAGTATATGTAACTTAATAAATGTGTGAATAATTCAAGAAAGTAGTAAATGATTATGGTTATTGTTGAGATGATTAAATGTGTAGAGAAAAAGACTAAATTGTAAAATGTTGAAAAGTTACGTGAGACTATAAAATTATGAAACTTAATTGTGCTTGTGATGAATATTGATTTTATAATAATGTTAAGTCTTTTTAGACAAGTTTTGAACTTGAGAGATATAGATGGCATACCGTTAGGAATTCTTTAGCGTGCTCGTGAATTTAGCACTTCGGTGCTCATGTTCTAACACTATTAGTGTTCTGACCGCACCCCGATGTATGTGCACCCGGGTTATGAATCAACAAAAAACAATTATAATATGGCGGTGTATTGCAAGTGTGATAAGTCGAGTTGTAATATTTGTAATGTTACAATGAAGCACCCTAGTATTTCAAGGATCAACCCAATAGAGTTTGGGAACCAAGTGATTCCTAAGCAACAAGCATGCAACCAAGAAGTCTAGCTAACTACTCGCTAAATCCTATATTATGAAAAATCATAATTGAGAGTTAATTACATTAGTTGAACATTAAAAAGGACCAAATTGTAAAATAGAAAAAACTAAGAAAATAGCAATTCAATAAACAATAGTGGTTGGTTGATTTCCATGTTGCTAATTAGTCTTTGGATTAAGGATCTAAAAAGGCTAAACTTCTAATTTGCTCAATTTTACCTTTTGGTCACCACTTTACCAAATTAGATGGTTTAGTTCGGTTTATCTCTCGACCTCACCAACCTAACTCGGGGCAACTAAATTGGTGCTTTATAGGATCTCCTCTTGGTCTTACCTATCAATTTTAAGTTTTAAAGTGTATTCGATTTAGTCTAGTTTTTACAATTTAGTCTCTGTACAAAAAATTAACTAAACAAAATTTCCATCAACCAACCACGATAGATTTAATTACTCATCATCATTTCCATACAAGCAAAAATATCGCATATATTCACAACAAACATTAAAATAAGTACAAGAAATATGGTTGAAGAAAGCTTATTGATTTCTTGATGGTTGCTTGAGGAGAATGAACGTGGTGACAATGGACGTGAAAAATATCTTGAAAGCTCATATTTTTAACTTAGAAAAAGGAAATAGAGTTGAGCTATATTAAATTATATGGATTAAAATGAAAATAAAAAGACAATTTTGTGTACTAAATAACAATTAAGACCAAGCTACAGTAAAAACTGACTAACTGCCAACTAACACAACTAAAAACTAGAAAAGTTTGAAACTAAATCCTAGAAAGATGAAGAAGAAGATAACTAGAAAGCTAAAATGATGAAAGAAAAGTAAATATAATAGCAAAAAATGGCTTTTAACATCTTATTAAAACTAAAAATTTAGACCAAAATGCCCCTAAACATTGTAATTTGATTGGGGTTGGTGTTGGACAAAAACTACCCATTTGTAAATTTTCTCCTCGTCAAGTAGTGGCTAGGTGTCACGATACCTAAAATAGTAGCTAAATTGGGGTCTTGGGGTTTTAGTGTCATGATACCTACTCCCCGATTTCTAAATACCATTGGAGTTGGTATGACATCAATCACTCGATTCGATCGTCGGACCAAGCTACAGAATGTTAGCACTATTATCAGAACAATCCAAAGCAATTTATAACAATTAATTTACTCAACCTTGATTCATATCATAATAACATACACAATGTGATACAAAATCAAAATCAAATCTCAATTGAGTTTACGAAAGCTCTTAAGTTGACTCGAGCATGAAGAATGATCATTCTGAAAACTTTTCAAAGTTTAAAAATAGGTATTGATACCTTTATCAAGTACTGATACTATTTTCAGCTTCGAATCCTCAAAAGTCAAGGTAAAATACACAAGTATCGGTAGTTGGAATAAGGTACTGATACCTCTATTAAGAGGTATTGATACCAAATTCAGTATCGATACCATTTTGGCATTCTACCATTTTTCAAAATCTGAACACAGGTCAAGTATTTATTCTTAAGGATTAATACTTTATACTTGTATTGATACCAAATTGGCATTATATTGTTTATAAATCATGGTAATTTGGTAAAGTATCGATCCATTTACATGTGGTATCAATAATTTTTTCCAGAAGGTTAAAAGTTTCACATTTTAATCATTTTTCATGCTCAAACCAAAAAGAAGGTTCTTTGGGCACCCTTCCAACTTACATACAACCAATTCAAAACATACTGAAAGCCATTGTAACAGCCTGAATTTCAGTGGTAACGAAAATGATGATTTGAAGCCACCAATTCTGATGAGTAAGCTCGTAAATTTTATTATTTAGTATTTACGAGTTAAATGTGATTTTAGAAAGATTTGTGAAATAGCGATTTGAGTTTAGAAGGAATTATTAGGTTAATTGGTTTTAAAAACGGGGTATCGAGACCTAGATTTTATAAACCAAGTCGTAAATATTTTTATAAATATTTACGAAGTGTCATTAAGGTAGTATTAAAGTTTCGTTAGAAAATTTTATCGTTTCGATAGTTAATTAATTAAAAAGGACTAAATTAAAAAAGGTACAAAACTTGCTAAAGTGATTAAATAGCATAAATGGTAAAACAGGAGGACTAAAAGGGCAATTAGACACCCAAGGAATAGCTGAGGCGGCATAAGCAGAAAAAAATCTTGGAATTAGGTGATTTAAGGGCAAAATTATAAATTTTGTGAAATTAACTTAAATAAATTGAATTCTAAACTTTTCTAGGCTATTCTTCTTCTAATTTTTAGTCTAAAAAAGCCATTGAAGGTCCTCTAAGCTGGGTTTTCATATTTTTGCATCATATCAAAAGCTCGTAGATTAACGAGAAAAAGAGAAATTAGTCGAGTAGTCTCTGAACTATTACCAATTTTACAATCCAACCCAGGTAAGTTCATATGGTTAAACTTTCATGATTATTTGTTAATTTAGGAATGGTATAATATATTTATTCATATTTTATTGTTGAAATTAAGATTATCGTAAAAGTATAAAAATTGAATTGATTGTTTAAAATGAGTAGAACGCATGATTGAGTACGATCGTTCCATGGCAAAGAATGAATTGACGAATAAGACCATGGTTGGGCCATGAGAATGTTTAAATGTAAGACCGTGATTGGGCTATAGCATTTTAATGAAAAGACCATAACTAGGTTATGGCACATTGAATGTAAGGCCATGGTTGGACCATGGCAGTATAAATACATGTGTAAGACCATAGCTGGGCTATGGTATTCTGATGATAAGACCATAACTAGGTTATGGCACTACAAATGTAAGACCATGGCAGGACCATGACAATGCATGTGTAAGACCATAGTTGGACTATGGCACAAAAAGAATGATGTACTCATATCCGTAAGCCGTTCTTCGATTCAGTAAGAAATGATAAGAGACTTATGTGATTGAATTGAAAGATTTATAAATTATTATTGATATTGATCTGAAGGAAGTGTGTTTATAGATTATATTATATTTGTCAGGGAAAAATATATGATTTATTTACAATTTAATTTATTACATTATATTAAGTTCGGTAAGATCAATGTTTAACCTATTGAACTTACTAAGCTTCATTAAGCTTACTCGTATTGTTTAATGTTCTTCTAGATTAACGTGTAGTGGGAAGATCGGATCAACACATCAAGCTACACTATCCAGTTTATTCCGGTAGTTTTTGCAATATAAATTTTGGTTTATATGGCATGTATAGGGTTGGTTTGGCAATGAAATAGTTTGAATTGTGGTTGTGAATATTAAATTTTTGTATGCACGTAATTAGCAGTATAATTTGGCAAATCCATGAAATGAGTTAAATAGGTAGGTATAAGTAAATGAAATATTTGTGATGTTATGTCATGTTGAGAACATGTTTTAGCTAGTATTGATTGCTTGGTTGAGATATATTGGTGTATGTGAATGTTGAGTGCAGATTAATGTCAAAATGGGTGAGAAACGTGGCCTTAAAATGACCTATTTTCGTCCATACGGGAAGAGACACGGGCATGTGTCCCCTTTTTCTAAGAAAATTTTTAAAATTTTGGGAAAAATTCCTTGAGTACCCGGTTTAGCTCCGATTCACTTCTAAGGTGGATATTGGGGCTCAAAGGTCCATCTAAGGGACAATATGAGTATTATATGATTGATTCTTAATATGTGTAACAAAGGTTGGGAAATGTCCGTATTTAATTCATAAAGTTTGGTAATACTTCGTAACCCTATTTCAGTAACGAATAAGGGTTAGGAGTGTTACATTTATTGGTATCAAAGCTTTGATTTAGTCGATTCTCTGAATGATAGTAATGTGTAAATTGTCTAGAAATACATGCCATATAAATCTATGATAATGTGATGTGTATGATCCGATCTAACCCTTGTTTTTCTTATAGATTGTAAAGATGTCAGAAAGATCTGAACATGCTGAACATGATGAGGTCAATAGTAGAGTACAAACATCTGAACATGGGACAAGCAATAACTTCCCAATTCCTCCGGCTCAAGAACAAGAACTTAAAAACATGTTTTATGGGTTTATGAATCAATGGTTTAATGAATTTATGCAAGAAAGAAATCAGGCTCAACAACCTCCTTGCCCTACTGCACCGTTCGAAGTGCCTCCGGTAGCACCTCCACCTCCTCCGGTGATTGAATCTAGTAAACGTACTCCGATAAAAAAACTTAAAAAACGTAGGGCCGAAGAATTTTGAGGTAGGTCAGATGATGATCTTGTCAAAGCTGAGTACTAGCTTTAGAACACAATAAGAGTTTTTGAAGAAATGACTTATTCCGAGATGATTATTTTAGATGTGCTATTTTCTTACTGAAAGAGGAAGCATATAATTAGCGGATGACTATAGTGGCCATGATTCCAAAAGAGAAAATCACTTGGGAATTCTTCCAGAGTGAATTTAAAATGATATATGTTGGCAAGATATATTTGGATAAAAAGAAGAGAGAATTTCTTGACTTGCGATAAGGAAATCGGTCAGTAGCTGAATACGAGAGGGAATTTGTATACCTCAACATATATGCCCGAGAAGTTGTATCAATCGAAGAAGAAATGTGTATTCGGTTTGAGGAAAGACTGAATGATGAAATCTGAATGATGATTGGGGGCATAGAAATACAAGAATTTGTCATTTTATCAGACCGTGCTCAGAAATTGGAAGAGGTATATAACAAAAAAAATACAGAAAGACAGAAGGAATAAAGAATCTTACAAGAGAAGTTCCTCCAAGTCATTTCCAACAATTCCGGCTAAAAAGTCTAGAGATGATTTTAGCTGAGCCACTCTAATGCCAGAACGATCAAATAAGAATAAGAAGGCTCAACAAGATTACGGGATGACTATTAGACCTACGGCTAGTGTGGGTAGTGTGCAAAATGTTCCTAAGCCCAAATGTAAATATTGTGGAAAAAATCACTTCAGTGAATGTAAAGGCAAGGCAGGAGCTTGTTATAAATATGGGGCCACCGATCATTTTATTCGAGATTTCCCTCAGTTGCAAAGAGAGGAAAAAGAATAGAAAGAGAAACAGTTGGCCACTTTCCAAAGAAGTAAACGTTCGGGCCAAAATAGTACCGCTAGGACTACTCATTCGGGTCTGAGAGATTTTGCTGCCCGGTTAGAGGCTAGGGCACCTATACATACTTATGCTATCTGATCGAGGGAGGAAGCTACGGCTCCGGATGTAATACCTGATACATTCTATCTTTTTAATGCTATTGTGTATGCATTGGTTGACCCTGGATCCACGCATTCTTATATTTGCACTGCATTAGTAACAGAAAAGAAAATGCTTGTTGAGTTTATTGATTATGATATTCAAGTCACTAATCCATTAGGCCAAAGTGTGATAGTTAACTTAGTGTGTCAAAATTGTCCACTGAAAGTAAAAGGCTGTGAATTCCCTGCTGATTTGATGTTGCTACCCTTTCGAGAATTTGATGTTATTTTGGAAATAGATTGGTTGACAAAGCATGATGCTGTAGTAAATTGTAGAGAAAAACAGATTGATCTGAAATGTTAGACAGGTGAAATGATTACTGTTGAGTTTGAGAATCCGAAGGAAATTGTTAGAATTATTTTAACTTTTCTAGCTCAGAAACTAATGCGGAAAGGTAATGAGGCATTTTTAGCCTACATTTTTGATACCCGAGATTCTGAATCAAAGCTAGAACAGTTACTAGTTGTTAATGAGTTTGCTGATGTGTTTCTTAAGGAGTTGCCGGGTTTACCACTTGATCGTGAAATTGAATTTGTAATTGATGTAATTCTGGGAATAGTTTCGATATTGGTAACACTGTACCGTATGGCACTAGCTGAGTTAAAAGAGTTAAAGACACAGTTGCAAGAGTTATTGGACAAAGGTTCATTAGGCTGAGTATGTCTCCTTGGGGTGCACCTATCTTATTTGTGAAAAAGAAAGATGGTTCTTTGAGACTGTGTATAGACTACAGATAGTTGAACAAGGTCTCAATTAAAAATAAATATTCTTTGCCTCGTATTGACGATTTGTTTGACCAACTGAAAGGTACTGCAGCATTTTTGAAGATAGATCTCAGATCCGGGTGTTATCAGTTGAAGGTTAAAGAGCGTAATGTGCCGAAGACTGCTTTCAGAACTCGGTATGGTCACTATGAGTTTCTGGTAAAGCCATTTGGTTTGACCAATGCTCCTGCTGCTTTTATGGATCTAATGAACTACATTTTTTCAACCTTATTTGGATATATTTGTGGTTGTGTTTATTGATGATATACTGATCTATTCCAAGACAGAATCCGAGCATGTACAACACTTGAGAACTATGTTACAGATTTTGAGAGAAAAATAATTGTATGCAAAGTTTAATAAATGTGAATTCTGGCTTCATAGGGTCGAATATCTGGGTCATATTGTATCAGCCGAAGGGATTTGAGTGGACCCGAGTAAAGTATCTGCAGTGGTAAATTGGAAAACTAGAAAGAATATAACAGAAATGCGAAGTTTTCTGGGTTTAGCAGGATATTATTGTCGATTTGTTAAGAACTTTTTGATGATTGCTTCACCGATGACTCAACTACTACAGAAAAGCGTAGAATTTGTTTGGTCTGATGAATGTCAACAGAGTTTTGATCAGTTGAAGAAAATGCTAACAGAAGCTCCGGTCTTGACTCAGCCAGAATCGGGTGTACCGTATGTTGTTTACAGTGATGCGTCTTTTAATGGATTGGGTTGTGTACTGATGCAGTCGGGAAAAGTAGTGGCCTATGCTTCTTGGCAGTTAAAACCGTATGAGAAGAATTATCCTACACATGATCTTGAGTTGGCTACAATTATGTTTGCTTTGAAAATCTGGAGACTATTTATACGGCCAGAAGTGTTATGTGTTTACGGATCACAAAAGTTTGAAATACTTGATGACTCAGAAAGAGCTGAATTTGGGACAGAGACGGTGGTTAGAGATACTAAAATATTATGACCTGATTATTGACTACCATCCGGAGGAGGCTAATGTGGTTGTAGATGCACTTAGTCGAAAGTCGTCATTGTTTGCACTTTGAGCGATGAACGCTCATTTGTCTCTTAATGAAGATGGTTCTATATTAGCTCATTTGAAATACTTGATGACTCAGAAATCGAAACATATCAATGAACTTAACTTACGTACATAAAATGAGTTACACGATGAATAGGTAATTCAACGTATTCCTTTAAAACGAGATAGTATAAGAAAACGACATAATCCACATGCACTTGAATTGATGTTTATAATTCATGTCATTTAAATTTCAAACATGAATTCATCATTGGTCATGCACTTTCCCTATATAGAGATATAGTCTTGTGTTATCCTACCAATGAAATTTAGAGTTTGTAACCCCATTTTTCATCTCATTCCAAACTGACATCCTAGATTTCCCGGCAACGATGACCTACCACCTCGGATTGCTTAGCAAAGATGATTTCTTAATTCATTTATGTTATCCTAAGTTGTCTGACAATGATGATTTGCCACCCTGAATTGTTCTGCAACAATGGTTTTTCAGCTCATTTATGTTATCCCAGGTTGCCCGGCAATGATGATCTGCCACCCCGGATTTCCCGAAAATGATGGTTTCTCAGTTTTTTCATGTTATCTAGGGTTGCCCGACAACGATGACTTGCCACCCTGAATTTCCCAGCAATGATGGTTTATCAAATCTGGTCCAATGACTCATCGATTGTCTTTGTCTCATTTCATGTGGCCACAAGTCAATCACCTTCATATTTCTTTTTATATAACTCAATATTCTTCAATTCAATTTCATATAGATTACCAAATATAAATCAATTCCATAGTTACTAATTTATTCATATGTATTCTCTCAATATTCAACTTCAATTACTCCGATTCAATTCAGTTCACCCTTACTAATCGACTACAACAATGTACGATATTTAATATCATGAAAATATGAAATTTAAATAAGTGTAAAATCGTAGAAACACTTACTAAAAACTTGAACTACTCGTCGCCAGTCGTCGCCTTTCCTTTTTCTCTTGGTGTTCCCATGTCGCCTTTAGCTACAATTAATAATTCAACAGCGTATGAAATTAATTTCTAGCTCAACTCACAATGTATGAAATTAATTAGAAAGTCACACATATTTTGTAATTTATTCAATTTAGTTCTTAAAATCGGGACTAACATAACTTTCAATTTAGAGCTTTCAACTTAATTCCTATAACACCCCTAACTCGAATATGTCGTTAGAACAGGGTTACGAAGCATTATCGGAGTTTACAAATATAATAAACAGACATTTCATATCATATAATATTCATGTCAGAAACCAATCGAAATCAAACATATTATCCCTTACATGAGCCCTCGAGGCCCAAAATAGGCGTTAGAAACAAGTCGGGACTAAATCGGATACTCAAAGAAATTTTTAGAAATTATTGAAATTTTTTAAAGTTGAAGGGGACACATGGCCAGGAGGCATGCCCGTACCGTAGGCCTTGTGGGCATCCGAAATAGGGACGCACGACCGTGTCGCAGCCCGTGTCCATGCCCGTGTAACTCTCTGCCTTGGGACACACGCCCGTGTGCTAGGCCGTGTGAGCCTACTGACTGGCTCAAGTTAAAAGATACAGAGGACACACGATTGTGTCACCTGGCCGTGTGTCACACACGGCTGAGACACACGGCCGTGTCACCTAGCCGTGTGTCACACACGGATGAGACACATGCCCGTGTCTCTAAATGTATGGATGAAAATATGTCATTTTCCAAGCCACATTTCTCACCCAATTTGGTACCAACCTAAACACAACAATTTGCACATCAACAAGCCATAACAATGCATTCAAAACAAGCCAAAATTTAGTCATCAATATGAAATATCACCACATACAACCAATATGTCCTTAGGCACCTCAATTGACAACTTAAAAACATGTCAACAAGTATCTAAATTTACCTAAATGACCAAATTCATGTATGCATATTCAAACCACATTTTACTTTCTTTCATTTCGCCATATCAAACACATAACAAATATGATAAGGCCACTTATATACACATCAAAATATACCAAACACAAGCCATTCAAATGACTAGTCTCAACAAAATAATTATATACCAACATTGGCCAAAATAACCTATACATGCCATTATAACTAGAATTAATTTATTGGAAGTACCAAAAAGACCAATGGATAGTGTGAAATAGCTCCGACTAGCTTCCAACCCGTACCAGCTTCCGAATTACTATAAAACATGGAAAATAACACAGAGTAAGCATTTAAGCTTAGTAAGTTTGTATAACACGAAATTTAACTTACCATGTATCCATACAATAAGTAATAAACATGACATATCTCAACCAATTTGGTCAAAAGCCTAAACACACTATCACCAACATATTAGCCATGAAAATCACATATAAGATCCAACACACATGGTTGAATTCATCAAATAATCGCAATTCATGTTTTTTTATATAAATTCCAATAATAGTTCATATAGAACTCATATAATCTCGTAATAGAACTGTGCCTGTTGAAACATTGAGGATATCGTTGGATACACGGGTAGTACACACGAGGTGTACTGAACTGTAATCCGTCAATTCATATACATGTATGCTCATACAAGTTGTAAATAGGAAGCTCTTCTGAGCTGAATAACGGGAAGGTCATGCGAGTTGAATAATGGGAAGCTCATGCGAGCTGAGTATCAGGAAGCTCATGCGAGCTGAGTATCAGGAAGCTCATGCGAGCTGTGGTGTGTCCGCAACACATGTAGGACCCAAACTAAATCAGTAACCCTAATGACATGTCATTTGTATCCTACGAATTTCTACGGTTCAAATGGGACTTGGTAATCGTCAGATATGCAATCAGTATTTATACTTGGAAATTATACAAATAACATACATACGATTTAATTAAAACATACAAATACTCATTTTAATTATACGAACTTACCTCAACAAATTTACGTAGATACGAAGGTGACTAATTTGATATTTTTCCTTTTCCTCGATCTAACTCCGTACTAGGTCTAACCGAATCTATACAAATGAATTTAACTAAATTCAATATAATTCATATTCAATTAAGCCCAACACACATTTTTGGAAAAATTACTATTTTACCCCTATACTTTTAATTCATTGCAATTTAGTCCCTAAGCTCGAAAAATGAAATTCATACAATTTAATCCTTACTCAAGCCTAGTCAATTTTTATACATATTAATAGTAACCTACATAATTCAAAATTTCATAATTTTTACCATAAATTTATCATCTTTTTCAATTTAATCCCTAATTGATATTTTCATCAAAATTCTATTTACAAAAGTTGTTTATCTGACAACAACCATTCATTTTCTATCATCAAACTTCAAAACTCAAATATGTTCATCAATAGAAAAACCCTAATACTTTAATAGTTTTGCAGATTAATCCCCGAGTTAGCTAGATTAAGCTACCATGATCTCAGAAACATAAAGATCATTAAAAACGAGACAAAAATACATACATAATTGAGCACAATAAGCTTGCTAATATTTCAAGCTTCCATGGCTAGGTTTCTTTTTTTTTTGGTGGAAAATGATGATAATAGTTTATTTTATTTATTATTACTTTAATCATTAATTTTCAAAATTAACCTTAATATTTCATGAAATTTTCAATGATGACTACTTATGCTTAACCACTAAGCATTTTAATGGGATATTTACTATATAAGGACCTCCAATTTAAAATTCCATAGCTATTTAATACCTTTAGATATTAGAACAAAACCTTTGCACTTTATGTAATTTAGTCATTTTCACCAAATTAGGCATGTAAATAGTAAAATTTCTTAACGAAATTTTTATACAGTATTTCTATAATACTGTAGACCATATAATAATAAGAATAACATTTTCTGACTTCAAATTTGTGGTCCCAAAACCACTGTTCTGATTTCACTGAAAACGAGCTGTTACAACTCTCCCCCTAAAGGAATTTTCGTCCTCAAAAATCTGACTAGTAAAGAGATTCGGATATTGCTTTCTCATAAATTCCTCGGGTTCCCAAGTAGCTTCTTCTATTCCATGTCACTACCAAATAACTTTTCCTAAAGCTACATTTTTATTTCTCAATTTGTAACACCCCTAACCCATATCCATCGCCGAATTAGGGTTACGAGGCATTACTGAACAAACACAACCATTTCAAAATCAATGCACATATATTATATATATATATTTAAATATAATAAGCTTGGTCTATTATAAAACAAAATGCAAAATTTTAAACTTCTCTCTTCTAACCATTTTTAATAAACAAAGACATTAAAATCTAACTAATAAAAACATTGCAAACTAGCAAATCCATAAGAAAATAAACCATTTAAGTATGGCTATAATAATCATATACAATACAACAAAATACGACCTTCAAAACATTTATCAAGTCTATACATGCCATAGTTAGAATTTAAATATTTTAAATACCGAGATAATAGATAGGGTGATGAACTTGCTGACGCTCCCCGAGCTTGAAGCTTGATTTAAAGTCTATAAAACAGAGAGAGGTAAACGAACAAAGTAAGCTTATATAGCTTAGTAAGTCTATAGCATAACTAAATATATATATATATATAAGTCATTTCCAAATCAAATTCACTGAAATTGTAAATAACACAAATAATTATTATATTAGCATTTGTTGTCCTTAAACCATTTTATTTATAATCAAATATATATATACCTGTCGAATGCATACATCTGAAGATATGTATACAGATACATCATATGCATGTAACCGATCATATATATACTAAATAAACATTATAACCGAATGCATTTAACCAAACATGTGTATATATATACTTATTGAATGCATTTGCCGAATATATATTTATCAATTGCTTAGCAAATGCATATACCTATTGCATATATATTTAATATATGCATATACCGAATGCACATATATATATTTAATAATTGCTTAGACCGAATATATATATGCTCATCAATTTAATATAACCAAAATCATATGACTGAACATTTGTATACTCATTAAACACATGTAAATAAAAAAAATAGATCGAACGTTTATGTATTCATCAATTCCATATAATCAAAATCATAGATATATCAATTGCATATTCTCACATAATTTAAACAGATTCACCAGCACTTAGCCTGCTAGGTTTTAAAACCTGATTCAGTACACCGGCTTTTAGCCTGCTAGACTTATTGTCCGAAATGTATCATCGGCATTAAGCCTGCTAGACGTATAGTCTGAATAATTTCACCGGCATCAAGCCTGCTAGACATAAAGTCTGAATTATTTCACTGACAATAAACCTGATAGGCACTGAGCCTGAAAATCTCAATTCACAGAAGTTGTTACTCATGTTCGAACTATATTTGTATATACTGTCCATACATAAAAATTTAGCTCAATAATTTATAAAATATATTTTTAAACCACATATATATATATAAAGATCAAATACCAAATTCAGCTAAATAATTTAATTATACATCCATACACTCACATATATATACATATAACTTAAAAAAATTAAATTCTACTATTAAAATCTTATCATTTAACTTATATCATACCTTAAGTAGTATACATTTACTAATCGAATGACTTTTATATATATATATTTCATTACATTAAAAAAAATCAATTCAAAGAAAATATATATCATACATTCTAATACCTTATAGATAATCTAAGCTAACAATTTCGTACCTTTAATTCAATACAAAAATTTGTACATGTATATACACACATATTCGAAATTACATATACATACATAAGATTCATACCTTTAAATATATTCAAGACTTATTCATGAGTATACGTATATATTACAACTCACATGTACATATATATACACATTCATACCTTTAACCAAGTCCAAGGGTTTATACATGTATATGCTTATATATATATTCGGACCTTATGTATACATATATATTATATATATAAATACCTTTGATTAAAAACAAGTATTTATACATATATATATTTTCAAACATGATACATATATATATTTATACATATCATTCATACTTAAACCAAATTCAATCCATATACTTTCAATTTCAGCTCATCAAAATACAATAGATATACATGTATATATACTGACTTAATAACCTCAAATTGCTAATGGACTTACCTCGTACGTTGAAAAGTCGAAGCCAGACGATTAATCGACAACTTTAGTTTTTCCCCGATCCAACTCTGATTTCTTCGGTTCTTGATCTAATTATATTCAAAATAAGCTAGTTTAAATATAATTACATTCAATTTAATCCAAAAACACATAAATGGGTAAATTACCATTTTTTCCCCTAACATTTATAGTTTTTACAATTTAGTCCCTATTGAATAAAACACAAAATACACAAAATTTGTTCACAACATACAAGGGCCGAATGTACCTATTGTTCATACAAGTCCTCACATTTCATTTATTTCACATTTTAATCCCTCAAAAATTTAATTTCACAATTTAACTCTAATTACTCAATTTCACCAAAACTTCCAATACAAAACATATTAATCTAAAATGTATCTTTCATTATTCATCATCAAACATCACATAACACAAATGTTCATCAATGGCACAACTCAAAATCTTCATCAAAATTAAAAATTCAAACATGGGTCGGATAGTGCAACGATATCAAAAATATAAAAATTATAAAAAACCGAACAAAGAACTAACCTTAATTTGAGCTCATTAATGGCCGAACCTAGCTAGGTTTTATTTTTTTTCTTCTTTCAAATTCGGCAATAGGAAGATGATGATGAATTTATTTTATTTTTGTTTTATTTAACATATAATAACATATATATTTTTGGTTTACTATTTTAACCTTATTTAATTTAATTATTAAACATATAATACAAGGGCAATGTTGACCATTGCCACCCACTATCATCTAAATGGCCCAATTCTCATTTAAATCCCCCATTTTTAAAAGACAACAATAATTAGGTGCTTTTAAGATTGACCCTTAAATTTTTAATTTTACACGATTAAGTCATTTTCTTTAATCGGTCATTCAAACGATAAAATTTAAACATGGAAATTTCACACAATCAAATTCACACATAATAAACTCTCTAAATAATATTAAAATATTTTTTAACTCGGATTTGTGGTCCCGAAACCACTCTGTCTGATTAGGGTTAAAATTGGGCTGTTACAACTCTCCCCCCTTTAGGGATTTTCGTCCCCGAAAATCTTACCAGTGAATAGGTGTGGGTAACGTTCTTTCATTGTATCCTCTGGCTCCCAAGTTGCTTCCTCAACTCCATGTTTATGCCACAGTACTTTAACTAACAGAATTTTCTTATTTCGTAACTCTTTAACCTCACAAGCTAGAATGTAAATCGGTTCTTCTTCATATGACATATTAGATCTAATCTCAATCTCTGACGGACTAATCACATGTGTAGGATCAGATCAGTATCTACGAAGCATCGAAACATGAAATACATTGTGAATCTTTTCTAGCTTAGGTGGTAACATCAATCTATATGCAACCGGCCCGATACGTTCTATAATCTCATACGGTCCAATGAATCTAGGACTCAATTTGCCTTTACGACCGAATCTGAGTATTTTCTTCCACGGTGAAACTTTTAGAAACACTTTTTCCCCGATCTGAAATTCTATATCCTTTCTTTTCAAGTTCGCATAAGATTTCTGATGATCCGATGCTGATTTCAGACTATCCCGAATCACTTTCACTTTCTGTTTAGTCTCTTTAATCAAATCGACCCCGTGTATCTTATTTTCACTAAGCTCGGTCCAATACAATGGTGTACGACATTTACAACCGTACAAAGCCTCATAAGGTGCCATTTTGATACCAGATTGAAAGCTATTATTATAAGCAAATTCAAACAAAGGTAAGTATCGTTCCCACGTACCTTCAAACTCGAGAATGCAACATCTCAACATATCCTCAAGTATCTGAATGATTCGTTCGGATTGACCATCTGTTTGTGGGTGAAAAGCTGTGCTAAAATGTAGTTTCGTACCTAAAGCATCTTGTAGTTTCTTCCAAAATCGCGATGTGAATCTCGGGTCTTTGTCCGAAACAATAGAAATAGGTACTCCGTGCAATCTCGCCAATCTGAGAAATATATAATTCGGCAAGTTTATCTAGTGAATAATCAATACGAACCGGGACAAAGCGAGCCAGTTTTGTCAATCTATCAACAACCACCCAAATTGCATCTTTCTTGCTCGGTGTCAACGGTAAACCGGATACAAAATCTATCGTAACTCTGTCCCATTTCCATTTAGGTATCATGATCGGCTAAAGCAACCCAGAAGGTACCTGATGCTCGGCTTTTACTTGCTGACATATTAAACATTTCGAAACAAAGTCAGAAATGTCTCATTTCATACCATGCCACCAATAGTGCCGTTTCAGATCGTTATACATTTTTGTACTACCCGGGTGAACAGATAATCTGAATTAACTCTGAATTTTTTGAAACACATAATTGGTTTCTGAATCTCAAACAATCCTCAACATCAACTAGAAACTTTGAATCAAGATTTAAGTCACATGAGCTCGTTTTGCAATTAAATTATCATCAGCTTTCTGAGCTTCACAAATCTGTTGAACAAATAACGGTTTTGCTTTCAACTCAACTACTATTACACCATCATCAAACATAGTCATATGCGCGCTCATTGCACGCAAAGAAAATAGTGATTTTCAACTTAGGGCATCAGCAACAACATTAGCCTTTCCCGGATGATAGTCAATTATAAGCTTGTAATCTTTTAGCAATTCTAACCATCGACGCTGTCTCAAATTCTGATCTTTCTGAGTCATCAAATACTTCAAGCTTTTATGATCGGAATAAACATGACATTTTTCACCAAACAGATAGTGGCGCCATATTTTCAACGGAAATACAATAGCGGCCAATTCCAGATTGTGCGTCAGATAGTTCTTTTCGTGCGGCTTTAACTGTCTCGAGGCATAGGCTACAACTTTGCCTTCCTGCATCAAAACACAGCCCAAACCATTTAAAGATGCATCACTATAAATAAAAAAATCTTTACCCGATTCTAGCTGAACTAAGACTAGAGCTTCGGTCAAAAGAACTTTCAATTGATCAAAACTTTTTTGGCACTTTTCTGACCACTCAAACGTAACATCTTTTTGTAGTAACTTTGTCATCAGGGTAGCAATCATATAGAACCATTTTATAAACCGTCTATAATAACCAGCGAGCCCTAGAAAGCTTCAAACTTCAGAGACATTTTTCGGAGGTCTCAAATCAAGTATAGCTGAAATTTTACTCGGATCAACCCGAATACCCGATGTTGATACAACATGGCCCAGAAAACTGACTTCGCGTAGCCAGAACTTACATTTACTGAACTTTGCATACAACTGTTTATCTCGCAAAGTTTGTAACACAAGTCTCAGATGTTCGGCATGCTCGGTTTCGTCACTAGAGTAGATCAAAATATCATCTATAAATACTACCACAAATCGGTCTAAATACTATCTAAAGATCCGATTCATCAAATCCATGAAAACAACAGGTGCATTAGTAAGTCTGAAAGGCATAACCAAAAACTCATAATGTCCGTACCTCGTTCGGAAAGCAGTCTTTGGCACATCAGAGTCTTTAACCCACAACTGATAGTAGTCTGATCTGAAATCTATCTTCGAAAACACTGAAGCCCCTTTTAACTGATCGAACAAGTCGTCAATACGTGGCAACGAATATTGTTCTTTATAGTAACCTTATTGAGCTGCCGGTAATCAATGTACATTCTCATCGTTCCATCTTTCTTTTTCACAAATAGAACTAGTGCACCCAGAGAGAAAAACTCGGTCGTGCGAAACCTCTATCTGTCAACTCTTGCAACTATGCTTTCAACTCTTTTAATTCAGTCAGTGCCATACGGTATAGAGCTATTGAAATCAGAGTCGTCCTCGGTACTAACTCAATTCCAAATTCTACCTCCCGAATAGGTGGCAAACCCGGCAAATTTTTGGCAAACACATCTGAATACTCACACACAACTGGCAGAGATTCAATCTTCTTTTCGGTCACTTTACTATCAAGAATATACGCAATATAAGCTTCACACCCTTTCCTCACATACTTTTGAGCCAACATCGAGGATACCACTAATGGTAAACCATTCAAATCATTAGATTCAATCCGAATAATCTCGTCATTCTGGCACCTTAAATCGATAGTCTTTCTTTTGCAGTTAACCACAGCATTGTGTAAATTCAACCAGTCCATACCCAAAATTATATCGAACTCGTCAAATGGTAACAACATCAAATCAGTCGGAAAACATAAATATCGAATTATCAACGGACAATTCTTACAAACTTTGTCAACCACAGCACACCGGCCTAAGGTGTTCGATACTCTAATCACAAACTCAGTAGACTCAACAGGTAGAGTCTTACTGAATACTAAATTCTCACACACATAAGAATGAGTCGAACCAGGATCAATCAATGCAATAACATTATTATCAAAAAGAGTGAAAGTACCGATAATAACATCTGGAGAAGAAGCCTCCTCTCGAGCACGGATGGCATATGCTCTGGCAAGTGCACAAGCCTCAGATCGAACTGCCGTCTCCTTTGTCCCTCTCTGACTACCACTTACATTACCCGAATACCTGGGTGGTCTACCTCGTACTGACACATTACTCGGTCTAGTACTCTGTACAGTCTTTTGCTCAGCTACCATCGGACTCTCTCGAATGAAATGATCCTTTGAACCACACTTAAAGCAAGACCGATCATGTAATCTGCAATCTCCAGGATGCCATTTCCCACAATGCTTGCACTCTGATCTATTTTGTCGAACATTATCCACACTAGCAACTGAAGTAGCTCGTGAACTTACAAGGGTTCGATCTCGATCATGTTTAGGAAACCCTGCAGTAGCTTTAGATTGGCTATGGTCCTCTCTGAATTTCCTTGAGGCCAAATGGAACGATTTACTAAATGATCTTTTACGGGAATCTCGAGCTTCATAGTCAGCTTTTCTCTTCTTTTTCCCGAGCTCCTCGGCTTTACAAGCTCGTTCAACAAGTACTACGAACTCATTTATCACAAGTATGCCAACTAACAGTTTAATATCTTCATTCAGCCCATCTTCAAATATTTTATACATAATAGCTTCAGTCGAAACACACTCTCGAGCATATCTACTGAGTTTCACAAATTTCCGCTCCTATTCTATCACTATCATCCGACCCTGTTTCAATTCAATAAATTCCTTGCGTTTTTTATCAATGAATCTCTGACTGATGTATTTCTTACGGAACTCAGTCTGAAAGAATTCCCAGGTCACTCGCTCTTTCGGAACCACCGATACTAGTGTATTCCACCAGTGATATGCAGTGTCCCGTAGCAAAGATATGGCACATTTCAAGCACTCATCAGGGGTGCAAGATAACTCATCAAACACTCAAATAGTATTATCGAGCCAGAATTTAGCTCGCTCAGCATCATCATCATCAGTGGCTCTGAACTCTTCGGCCCCGTCTTTTCAAATTTTATCAACAGGAGGCTTAAGTAATCTCATCGGATCACTCACTTGAGGTATAACAGGAACCGAAGATGGATTAATCTGGGGTAGAGGTTGTTGTGCAGCCGGATTAGTCCAGATATATTGAGTAAACCAGTCGTTCATCATTTGGTAGAAGGCTTGTTTAGCCTCTCCCTCCTGGTTACTCAAGGTCGGTCAAGAATCTACCGGCTCTGTCCCTTGCACGGGAGCAGGCGCTATACTCTCAACATGATCAGCTATGGCTCGATTGGGATCCATTACTATACGAAAACACATTTTTAGATGTCAGAAATCATCACACTATCTCAGTATAAATTATGGCATGTATAGCTAGACTTATACGCGCTACGTTAGTCCTAGAATCGACTAAACCGTAGCTCTAATACCAATCAAATGTAACACCCCTAACCCATATCCGTCACCGAATTAGGGTTACGAGGCATTACTGAACAAACACAACCATCTCAAAATCAATGCATATATATTATATATATTTAAATATAATAAGCTTGGTCTATTATAAAACAAAATGCAAAATTTTAAACTTCTCTCTTCTAACATTTTTAATAAACAAAGACATTAAAATCTATCTAATAAAAACATTGCAAACTAGCAAATCCATAAGAAAATAAACCATTTTAGTATGGTTATAATAATCATATACAATACAACAAAATACGACATTCAAAACATTTATCTAGTCTATACATGCCATAGTTAGAATTTAAATATTTTAAATAAACATTATAACCGAATGCATTTAACCAAACATGTATATATATATACTTATTGAATGCATTTGCCGAATATATATTTATCAATTGCTTAGCAAATGCATATACCTATTGCATATATATTTAATATATCCATATACCGAATGCACATATATATATTTAATAATTGCTTAGACCAAATATATATATGCTCATCAATTTAATATAACCAAAATCATATGACTGAACATTTGTATACTCATCAAACACATGTAACTAAAAAAAATAGATCGAACGTTTATGTATTCATCAATTCCATATAATCAAAATCATAGATATATCAATTGCATATTCTCACATAATTTAAACAGATTCACCGACACTTAGCCTACTAGGTTTTAAAACCTGATTCGGTACACCGGCTTTTAGCCTACTAGATTTATTGTCCGAAATGTATCACCGGCATTAAGCCTGCTAGACGTATAGTCTGAATAATTTCACCGGCATCAAGCCTGCTAGACATATAGTCTGAATAATTTCACCGGCATCAAGCCTGCTAGACATAAAGTCTGAATTATTTCACTGACAATAAACCTGATAGGCACTGAGCCTGAAAATCTCAATTCACAGAAGTTGTTACTCATGTTCGAACTATATTTGTATATACTGTCCATACATAAAAATTTAGCTCAATAATTTATAAACTATATTTTTAAACCATATATATATATAAAGATCAAATACCAAATTCAGCTAAATAATTTAATTATACATCCGTACACTCACATATATATATACATATAACTTAATAAATTAAATTCTACTATTAAAATCTTATCATTTAACTTATATCATACCTTAAGTAGTATACATTTACTAATCGAATCACTTAATATATATTTTACATGAAAAAAAATCAATTCAAAGAAAATATATACCATACATTCTAATACCTTATAGATAATCTAAGCTAACAATTTCATACCTTTAATTCAATACAAAAATTTGTACATGTATATACACACATATTCGAAATTACATATACATACATAAGATTCATACCTTTAAATATATTCAAGACTTATTCATGAGTATACATATATATTACAACTCACGTGTACATAAATATACACATTCATACCTTTAACCAAGTCCAAGGGTTTATACATGTATATGCTTATATATATTCGGACCTTATGTATACATATATATTATCTATATAAATACCTTTGATTAAAAACAAGTATTTATACATATATATATTTTCGAACATGATGCATATATATATTTATACATATCATTCATACTTAAACCAAATTCAATCCATATACTTTCAATTTCAGCTCATCAAAATACAATAGATATACATGCATATATACTGACTTAATAACCTCAAATTGCTAATGGACTTACCTCGTACGTTGAAAAGTCGAAACCAGACGATTAATCGACAACTTTAGTTTTTCCCCGATCCAACTCTGATTTCTTCGGTTCTTGATCTAATTATATTCAAAATAAGCTAGTTTAAATATAATTACTTTCAATTTAAATATAATTATATTCAAAATAAACTAGTTCTTGATAGTTCTTTTCATGTGGCTTTAACTGTCTTGAAACATAATCTATTACTTTACCTTCTTCCATCAAAACATAGCCTAAACCGTTCAATGACGCATCATTGAAAATCACAAATTCCTTACCTGATTCAGGCTGAACCAAAACTGGTGCTTCGGTCAATAGGGCTTTCAACTGGTTAAAACTTTACTGACATTTATCAAACCATTCAAACTTCAGATCTTTCTATAATAGCCGTGTCATCGGTGTAACTATCATCAAAAACCCTTTTACAAATCTCCGGTAATAAGCAACTAATCCCAAAAAACTTCTGACTTTAGATACGTTTCTCGGTGGTTTCCAGTTAACAATCACTGAAATTTTATTTGAATCAACTTTGATGCCTTCAACCGATACTATGTGTCCTAGAAAACCAACTTCCCAAAACCAAAATTCACATTTACTAAATTCAGCAAACAATCGTTTATCTCATAAAGTTTGCAGAACAATTCTCAGATGCTCGACATGTTCAGTCTCATCTCGACTGGCAGTAATCCAGGTAACTCCTCTGGAAACACATCAGGATACTCGCAAACCACTGGCATTGATTCAAGCTTCAACTTAGACACTTTAGTATCCAATACATAAGCAAGGTAAGCATTACAACATTTTCTCACATATTTCTGTACTGACATAGCTGATATCACAATAGGCAACCCATTTAATTTATCTGATTCAATATGAAGGATCTCACCATTCTGACATTTCAAAATGATATGCTTTCTTCTACAATTTACCATAGCATTAGGAAGAGTTAGCCAATCCATACCCAAAATCACATTAAATTGTAGAACGGTAATAGCATCAAATCGGCCGAAAAATAGTAACCCTGAATCATTAATGGACAGTTCTAGCAAACCTTATCAACTAACACATACTGACCTAGAGGGTTCGATACTTTAACCATGAATTTAGTGGACTCAACAGGTAAATTTTTACTAGACACTAATTTGGTGCAAACATATGAATGAGTCGATCCGGGATCAATTAAAGCAGTCACATTAGTATCAATAAGAGAGAAAGTACTGGTAATAATATCTGGCGCAGAAGCATCTTCGCGCGTACGAATAACATAAGCTCTAGCTGGTGTTTGTGCCTCAAACCTTATAGTAGAGTCTTTCGTCACACCATGACTACCACTCACATTTTCAGGATTACGAGGTGGTCTAACTCTCGCAGCTGTGTTGTTCGGCCTCGAAGTTCGAATATTATCTTTTTTAGATTTCTCCGGGCAATCTCTAAAATAGTGATCAAAGGAACTACATCTAAAACAAGGTCCACTCTTCATTCGACACTCATCAAAATGTAGTTTGTTACAGTGCTTGCACTTAGGTCTGGTGTTTCTAGCATTACCTATACTCGCTACAGATGTAGCCTGAGATTTAGGACTAGAGTGTCGGGTACTTCTGTCTTTACCGGAGTATCCCGCAGAATTAGTAGAACGGTCGTGATATTTTTTTGATTTCTTCAATGCTGATTAGTATGACTTTCCCGTCAATCTCTTACTTGAACCTCTCGCTTCAATCTTAGCTTGTCTTTTCTCTTTACTCAGCTCTTCAGCTTTATATGCCCGATCAACCAGTACAACAAATTCTTTTAACTCGAAGATCTCGACTAATAGTTTTATATATTCATTTAAGCCACCTTCAAACCGCTTACACAATACAGTTTCAGTTGGAATACATTCTCGAGCATATTTGCTCAATTGAACAGATTCTCGTTCATATTCGGACACTGTTATACAACCTTGTTTAAGCTCTAAAATTTTTTTATGTTTCTGGTCGAGAAATCTCTAACTGATTTATTTCTTACGGAACTCGATTTGAAAAAATTCTCAAGTGACCCGATCTTTTGGAACTACAGAAATCAACATATTCCACCACTGGTAAGCTGAATCTTTTAATAGAGATACAGCACACTTAAGGCATTCAGCCTATGTACAGGATAATTTATCAAGAACTCTGATGGTAGTTTCTAACCAAAACTCAGCTCTCTCGGGATCATCTTCAAGTGTAGCTCAGAATTCTTCAGCACCATACTTACGGATCTTATCAACAGGAGGCTTACTAATACTGATAGGTTCTGTACTTTGAGGAATAACGAGAACCGATTGAAGAACAGGAAGCGGTGGAGGTTGTTGAGCAATCGAGTTCGTCCGTATGAACTCGGTGAACCACTCATTCATCATTTGGAAGAAGGCTTCTTTAGCCTCTCCT
Organism: Gossypium hirsutum; assembly: GCF_007990345.1. NCBI lineage: Eukaryota > Viridiplantae > Streptophyta > Magnoliopsida > Malvales > Malvaceae > Gossypium > Gossypium hirsutum. The sequence continues at coordinate 22,722,433 of NC_053443.1, read as the reverse complement.
CTCCGACCCTCAGATACGGGCCTCGTGCCACTCGAAGCTACTCTTTGAATGGAGGCTTGAGCATTAATCTCTACTTCATCAGAATCAGCTCGGTTGAATGAAATTGTTATATGAAAACATGTTTGAAAATAGTCAGGAGATATTACACTATCAAAGGTTAAATAATAACATGTATAGCTAAACTCATATACGCTATATTAGTTCGAGAATCGACTAAACCGTAGCTCTGGTACCAATAAATGTAACACCCCTAACATGAATTCGTCGCTAAAACAAGGTTACAGAGCAGTACCAGAGTTTACAAATCAAATAAACAAACATTTCATATCATATAACATTCATGTCAGAAACCAATCAAAATCAAACATATTGTCCCTTAAATGAACCCTCGAGGCCCAAAATACGCGTTAGAAACAAGTTGGGACTAAATCGAATACTCAAAGAATTTTTCAGAAATCATTGAATTTTTTTAAAGTTGCAGGGGACACAAGACCGTGTGGGCATTCGAAATAGGGACATACAGTCGTGTCTCAGCCCGTGTCCGTGCCCGTGTAACTCTCTCACGTCGGCCACACGACCAAGCCACACGCTCGTGTGTTAGGCCATGTGAGCCTACTGACTTGCTCAATTTAAAAGATACAGGGGACATACGGTCGTGTCAGCTGGCCGTGTGTCACAAAAGGCTGACACACACGCTTGTGTCTCTGCCTGTGTGGATCAAAATAGGCCACTTTCCAAGCCACATTTCTCACCCAATTTGGTACTAACCTAAACACAACAATTTGCACATCAACAAGCCATAACAATGCATTCAAAACAAGCCAAAATTTAGTTTTCAATATGAAATATCACCACATACAACCAATATGCCCTTAGGCACCTCAGTTGACAACTTAAAAACATGTCAACAAGTATCTAAATTTACGTAAATGACCAAATTCATGTATGCATATTCAAACCACATTTTACTTTCTTTCATTCCACCATATCAAACACATAACAAATATGATAAGGCCACTTATATACACATCAAAATATACCAAACACATGCCATTCAAATGACTAGTCTCAACAAAACAATTATATACCAACATTGGCAAAAATAACCTCTACATGTCATTATAACCGGAATTAAGTTATTGGAAGTACCAAAAGGACCAATGGATAGTGTGAAATAGCTCCGACCAGTTTCCAACCCGGACGAGCTTCAGAATTACTATAAAACATGGAAAATAACACAGAGTAAGCATTTAAGCTTAGTAAGTTCGTATAACACGAAGTTTAACTTAACATATATCCATACAATAAGTAATAAACATAGCATATATCAACCAATTTGGTCAAAAGCCTAAACACACGATCACCAACATATTAGCCATGAAAATCACACATAAGATCCACCACAAATGGTTGAATTCATCAAATAATCGCAATTCATGTTTTTCATATAAATTCCAATGATAGTTCACATCGAACTCATATAATCTCGTAACAGAATTATATGCCCATTGAACCATTTAGAATATCGTTGGATACACGGGTAGTACACACGAGGTGTACTGAACTGTAATCCGTCAATTCATATACATGTATGCTCATACGAGCTGTAAATAGTCAGCTTTTCCGAGCTGAATAACGGGAATCTCATGCGAGCTGAATAACGGGAAGCTCATGCGAGCTAAATAACAGGAAGCTCATGCGAGCTGAGTATCAGGAAGCTCATGCGAGCTGTGGTGTGTCCGCAACACATGTAAGACCTAAACCAAATCAGTAACCCTAATGAGATGTCATTTGTATCCTACGAATTTTTAAGTTTCAAACGGGACTCGGTAATCGTTAGATATGCGATCGGTATTTATACATGGAAATTATACAAATAACATACATTTGATTTAATTAAAACATACAAATACTCAATTTAATTACACGAACTTACCTCAACGAATTTACGTAGATACGAACGCGACTAATCTGATATTTTTCCTTTGCCTCTATCTAACTCCGTACTAGGTTTAACCGGATCTATACGAATGAATTTAACTCCATTCAATATAATTAATATTCAAATTAGTCCAACACATTTTTGGCAAAATTACTATTTTACCCCCATACTTTTAATTCATTGCAATTTAGTTCATAGGCTCGAAAAATGAAATTCATACAATTTAATCCTTACTCAAGCCTAACCAATTTTTATACATATTGATAGTAGCCCACATAATTCAAAATTTTATAATTTTTACCATAAATTTATCATCTTTTTTAGTTTAATCCCTAATTGATATTTTCACCAAAATTCTCTTTACAAAAGTTGTTTATCTAACAACAACCTTCATTTTCTATCATCAAGCTTCAAAACTCAAGTATGTTCATCAATAGAAAAACCCTAATACTTTAACAGTTTTACAGATTAATCCCCGAGTTAGCTAGTTAAGCTATCACGATCTCGGAAACATAAAAACCATTAAAAATGGGAGAAATATACATACCTAATTGAGCACAATAAGCTTACTAATATTTCAAGCTTCCATGACTAGGTTTCTTTTTTTTTGTGGAAGATGATGATAATAGTTTATTTTATTTTATTTATTATAACTTTAATCATTAATTTCCAAAATTAACCTTAATATTTCATGAAATTTCCAATGATGACTACTCATGCTTAACCACTAAGCACTTTAATGGCCTATTTACTATATAAGGACCTCCAATTTAAAATTCTATAGCTATTTAATACATTTAGCTATTAGAACACAACCTTTGCACTTTATGTAATTTAGTCATTTTCATCAAATTAGGCATGTAAATGGTAAAATTTCTTAACGAAATTTTTATACGTTATTCTTGTCATACTGTAGACCATATAATAATAAATTTTTCGACTTTGGATTTGTGGTCCCGAAACCACTGTTCTGATTTCACTGAAAACAGACTGTTATAATTCCAATTTCACTATAATCCATTAGGGACATCCTATTTCTGATTTCTGTAGAAAATTTTACAATTTATTCAGTTTGGTTCCTAATGTACTAAACTATCAATTAATTTCACAATTTAGTCCATTTTCACCCCAAAGCTTAAAATCCAATCGATTTAACACTTGAAACTTCAAGAAAACAACAATGGTAGTTTTATAAAATTTTAACTGTTTTACAAATTGATACATGGGCTAGCTAGATTAAACTCCCATGATCTAAAAAACATAAAAATTACAATAAATGACTAAATTTCACTAACCAATTTGGTGTTGAAATTAAAAACCCTCAATGACGTAACTTCTCTTCTTCTCCTACTAGCTTCAACCTAGATGAAGAAAGAAAGAAAATGAGTTTTCTCTCTCTTTTCACTAGCTTGATTATATTATATGTGTTTTATTTTATAATTAATTTAATTATAAATTTTACAACATATATATTTTATACCTTAGTTAGCTATTGTCCACCATCATTTCCAAAGTAGTAAAATTTCCACTTTAGGCCTTAGTTAATTTTCTAATTGAAAACCATTAGCGATTGAACTTTCACTACTTTTACAATTTAGTCCTTATTCCTTAATTAATCACTAATTCCATAAATTACCTATCCAAAATTCAATTCCCTTATACTATAACTTCATAAATATCTCGATTTATGGAAACAAGGTCCCAAAACATATTTTTTTACACCATTAACTTTCGAGTCATTATAATTGGACTCAATTTCTTCACTTCAACACCTTCAGGGATATCACAACTTCTATGGGATTGATGTTGCGATACTAATCTGAATTTTGTTTTTCTCGAGTTTGAGTCCTTATCGTCTCCCTAAACCAACTCAATCATATTATTAGATTCCCTATGGCACGTTTGGCCAATTTGGGTCCTAAAAGGGTGTAAAACTAAGTAAAAACTTTTATGAATGCTTAAAGCTAAAAATCGACAAAAACATATAAAAGACACTTAAATTGCTTGAGAATAATCTCCTCGAGTGTATTGGGGAGCCTAATTTGATGTATCAAATTACGATATGTCATGTTCATGATAATCTAGTGCTTACGTGCTCTGTAATTGCATTCCACATATCCTTCTTGTTCACTCAAGTCTACAAAGGGCAACGCGAGTGTTATATAAGAGATCAACGAATGATGAAAGTATGGTAAGTGAAATTGTGACAATAACCTTGTTGTTACTATGTACTTTATCTTTGGTTCATTTATTGTAAACATGTTAATAATAGTTATTTATTATTTCATAGAATTAGCTAATTGAATTCAAAGGTAAGATATGAATTCTTGAGTACTTACTAAGCTTTGACAAGCTTAATGCATTGTTTTGAACACGTAGGTAAAGATCGTTTTGAAGACAAATTTTGAAGTGGTCGTCCTCATCCTTATCTCATCATCAACCAAGGATTGAAGAGTATGAAATTTAAATAGTGGTAATAGAGTGGCATGTACATAGGATTAGAACCATATTAATTTTTGTTGTAAAGTAACTAAGTAGTTCCAAAGCTATGTCATGCATGCCTAATGTCATTTTGTACCTTGGGATATCTTCATTAGATGGATATACTCATGTGTTATAGAAGTTTTTGAATGATAATTTGACATATTTTGAGTCCTAAAAATGTTTAGATGTGTTATGGAATGTTGGATGTTAGTTTAAACTTGGTTTTAGATGTTGCAAATATGTTTTGGGCAATCTGCCTTTAGTGTCACGACATCCGACCTTCAGCGTCGCAACATTAGAGTCAATAGAGTAATCTATCTTTGGTGTTGCGACATCCGACCTTCAGTATCGCGAAATTGGAGTCATAAAAGTAATTTGTTCTCGATGTCATGACATCAGAAGTTCAGTGTCGTGCCATCAGTCTAGTGTCGCGACACCCATTTCCTAGTGTTGTGACATTGACCATGTTTTGACTCGATTAAGCCCTGAATAATCCTTGTTTGTAACCCAAAATTTAAAGTAAGATTATAAATTACTTGAATAACTTCAAAAGTGTCTATTTAATTAAAGTAAAGCCTTGAAATTGATGCTCAAATTATGTTAGCTTTAGTGTCCAAATGTGACATCTCTTGCTGGTGACAATCAGTTCATTCCGGGTAAGAGATGCTACACATCCTCTACTAAATTAGTTCTCTATAACATCCTCTTGTCTCAAATTTTAATAAAATTAATTTTATTCTTAAGTGAAAATAAAAATAATGAATTTTAATTTAGATATCATTTTAATAAAATTTTTATTTTTATATAAAATATATTAATAATATTTTATTAAATGAAATTAATGTTTAATAAATGAAATTACAATTGTAAATTTTATGACCTAAACCTCACTAATTAATAATATTATTAATATATTATAGTTTTTAATTTTAAAAATAAAATAAAAAACCAAAATAATATGAATCTCAAATGTTATTATAAATGTATAGCAACCACATCTCTATAACATCCAAAATTTTAACAGATAAAATAAAATTGTTGTAGAGAGAGTTGATTGTATATCAAATATCAATGCCACAATTAGAAAATTAGATTAAAAAAAAAACCACAACCAAAATATTCAAAAACTTATTAAAAAATGGGATTCACTTGTTGTTGTGAGAAAAAGAAAAGTTTTTTTTTTAAAGAATCATTTCAATAAAATTTAATTATACACTTTTAATTTTTTTTACTTTAAACAATGACGCTTAAAATGAATATAGACAAATAATGTCAAGACCCAAATGAATTTGGACAAAAATTCATTTTAAACTTAAATTTTCATAATTTTATATTTTTTATTAACGTGAAGTGTCATGTCAACATCGCAACGATTATTTCAATAGTTAATAACTACATTAACACATATACGATCAATGATGAAAACCATTAGTGAAATGATTTAATTAGTGTGTTTTTAACATTTAAGTGAATTTTTCATAACTTAATTAGAAGTTCAAAGATTATTTTAGTGTAAATTATAAAAATAGTCACTTTTGTTTATTTTAGATTACATTTTCGTCACTTATGTTTGAAATGTTACGTTTTAGTCACTTACGTTATCGTTTTGTTACGAAGTGGTCACTCTACCGTTAAACTCCATTACCTCCCTAACGGCGGTCCTACGCCAAATAGGTTTTAAATGCCAACTTGGATGTCCTATGTGGCAATCCAAATTAAATTTATTTAATTAAAAACCTATTTCATCCCAGCAACTAGACATCTAAGTTGGCATTTAAAATCCATTTGGACTGCCACGTAGGACCGCTGTTAGGGAGATAATGGAGTTTAACGGTAGAGTGACCACTTCGTAACAAAACGATAACGTAAGTGACTAAAACGTAATATTTCAAACATAAATGATTAAAATGTAATATGAGACAAACAAAAATGATTATTTTTATAGTTTACCTATTTTTTTAACAAGCCTATCGTTAAAATTAATCCCAAACTCCACTCAGAGAAATATTTTTAAAATTTACAATATTTTGATAAAAAGTCAGATTTTTTCCTTTTTGTTTATGTTTGACTTATTTTTTAGTATTAAATGAATAGTTATAAATGGATTAGTCAGGGTTTTTTTTTCTAAAGTGAGTAATGCAATAGTGGAAATTCAAAAATAACTTAATTAATATCTTAAAAAACGATATTATATAATTTAATATATTTTTCAAAATTAAATGTCTAATTAAATTTATGAATTATTTTTAGTATATTATATAATTAATTCAAAACCATTTTTTTGAAAACAAAAATTAGTAGTTAACTTGAAAAAAAAATTGGAGTCGCCACCGATCTTTTATTGAGGTGTGATCGGGTCACCCTGAGATTTTAATAAAATATATTGATTTACTAAAATAACGATTTTGGTCTTCGAATTTTGAGAAAATAGGTTCGGGAGTTGGTTCGCACGAGGAAGGGTTAGCACCCTCGCAACGCCCAAAAATTGGTACCGAATTGATACCTTAATGTCTTAGTGTTGAAATTTTGAAAAGATTTTAAAATACGATCCTTTGAAAAGAAAACTTGAATAATCGAATTGGATGATAAGACATACCCATTTCAAAGAAATAAATTGTCACACTCAGTGAGTTAGGGTGCAACAGTCCAATCTTCGAAATTAAGTTTGTCTTTTACAATTTAAAATTCATGCCTTTTGAGAAGGATATTTGGTTATTTGGATCAAACGAGAAATCAGAATCCAATAAGTTAGGGTTCAATTTCTCGATATTCTGAAACACAGAATATTGCCTTTTTTTAAAATCCTTAACTGAGATAACAAAATGTCATATCCAGTGAGTTAGGATTCAACATTTTGAAATCCCGAAAAACTTTATTTAGAATTTGTATGGTTTTATTGCAAAAGAAATACTTGGCTATCTAAATTCATCGAAAAAAATCAAAGCCCAGTAAGTTAGGGCACAATCCTCTCGAGAATCGCAAATACCGAGTATTTTGTCAATTTACGAATAAGATAATTTTAATTTTTTTAATGAAACACGGTTTCTTTTAAAAATGTAATGTGATTAAGCGACAACAAACCATGCAAAATTCGAATATAAAATGCTCACCAATGAGTAATGAACAATAAATAAACATAACCAAGTATAACAATAATTTCAATCATACATTATGCAAATATCAACATCAACATTTAAAAATATTATTCTAAAGAAAAATAAAATGTAACTCATAAAAAACAATAATGAGTGAAAAGAAATTTGGAATTAAAAAAAAGTATGTTCACAAAATTTTACATTAAAAAAATAAAAAAAGTAAGTAATTAATGTGACGATTGAAATAATTTAATAATAGAACTAAAAATGAATAAAATGTTTCGATGAATTTTAAAGAGAGAATTATGAGGAGAAAATAAAAATGAATAAATCTTAAAATTAATATATATTTTAATCTAGATAAGTAAAACCTAATGTAAATAATAATAATAATAATAAACCTATTAATTTAATAGTAAAAAAACAAAACAATAGATTAATTTAGAACTAAAACAAAATCTCAGGGGCAAATTTGAAACAAATGTGTAAACAACCAAATTAAGAACTGTTTAACATCAGAGGGACTATTGCAGCAATTAAACGCACAAATCCTCTTTGGCATACAGATGAATCTTTCCAAAACGACGTTGTTCTATTATGTATTCAATTGAAACCAAAACCAATATAATGTATAAATTAAAATATAATAAAAATTGAATTAAAACAATATAAAATATAGATGGACCAGTTGCGCAAATGGACCATTGAGACAAAAACGCGCGGATCCTTCCCTAGGATCGGGTCACCGCGCGGGTCTGAGCTCACTACGACGCCGTTTTGAGGTCACCTCAATTAGCCTCAAACGACATCGTTTCTCAACGTATATAAATGCCACATTAAACCCTAATTAGTAACTTTTATCATTTTTAAAACAAAAATTAAAAAAGAAAGAACCCTAGGCCCTTTTCCTTCTGCCGCAAAACTACCCACCCCCTTTCAAACTTCGATTTCGACGAAGAGGGCGAGGTCCGACGTCCAGATAAGCTTTCTAACCCCTTCTCTTTTACTGTGTTTGAATAAAAAAGAGACGAAAGAAAAAAAATAAAGAAAAGCAAAGAGTTTATTCACCTATCAAATATTTTCGTTTTCTCTGAATTTTTTGTTTTTTGTATTCAATCCGTGAATCCTTTTTACAGTGCCTTGCTTGGCCTTTTAAAATCAAAAAATAAAAAATAAAATAAAATACTGAAATACAACCTGTTATCTTTCATTTTGTTATTTCGTTTTTTCTTTTTTTTTTGTGTTTGTTGGCCTATGCTTGTTTGTTAGTTGCAGGTACAGCTGGAGGTGCGTGGCGGAGGCTCGGTGATTGCTGGCATCCACGCGCGAAAGAATCTAGTTTCGTCATGCGGCTGCTGAGGCTCTGGAACCCTTAGGGTTTCTGAAAATGAACACGATCTGGGCTGGTTTTGGTTATTGGGCAGGGGTGTATTGTAATTCAGGTTAGGTTTAGTGGGTTTTGTATTTTATTGGGTTTGGGCTAAGGTAATTTTGATTTATTTGTATACAAATGGACAACGGACTAAATTTTATTTTATTCGTTGTTTTTTATTTATTCGTTTATTTAATCTACATGGGCCCGGGCTAAAATTGGGTATTACAGCTGCCCCTCTTTGCTTGTTGTCGTGTAACGGGAATGGAGTAAAAACTTTAGAAATGGCCAATTTTTGTCCAGTCGCACTGGATCTTGGTACTCTTCTTCTTCAAGTAGCCTCATTCTATCCTACTGCATCTTCAAAGGTATAGGAACTAGTGCTTCAATCCACTCCACTGCAACCTCAGGAAGATAAGATCTATATTCTAATCCACTCTACTGCAATTTTAGGGCGATAAGATTCGCCATCTTCAGTCTGCCCCACCACAACTTCAGGGGAATAAAACCTACTTTCTCGGTCTACTCTGCTGCAACCTCAGGGAGGTAAGACCTATTATCTGAATCCACTCCACTGCAACTTCAAGGAGATAGGATTATTGGCTTCGATCTGCTTCATTGGCAATACAAGAAAGCAAGATCTGCTACTTTCAACCTGCTTCGCTGCTGCTCAGGGAGATAAGGCTGGTGCTTCCGATCTGCTTCACTGCCAGTACAGGAAGATAAGATCTACAATCTTCGACCTACTCCACTGTTGCTCAGGAAGATAAGGCTAGTGGCTTCAATCTGCTTCCCTACTGTCTTGGAAAGATAAGATTTGCCGTCTTCTATCTGCTCCACTACTGCTTAGGGAGATAAGATCTGTAATTTTCTACCTACTCCACTGCTGCTCAGGGAGATAAGGCTAGTGACTTAAATCTGCTTCCCTACTTCATTGGAAAGATAAAATTTTTCGTCTTTGATCTGCTCCACTACTGCTTAGGGAGATAAGATCTGTAATTTTCAACCTACTCCACTGCTGCTCAGGAAGATAAGGCTGGTGGCTTAAATCTACTTCCCTACTGCCTTGGGAAGATAAAATTCACCGTCTTTGATCTGCTCCACTACTGCTTAGGGAGATAAGGTCTGTAATTTTCAACCTACTCTATTGTTGCTCAAGGAGATAAGGTTGGTATCTTCTATCTAATTCGCTTCTAGTACAAGAAAACAAGATCTGTTATCTTCAACCTACTCCACTACTGCTCAGGGAGATAAGGCTGGTTATCTTCAATCCACTCCACTGCAACTTCAGGGAGATAGGATTTGTGGTTTCACCGATCAGCTCTCTGAGGAACATGACATGTATAATTCATTTTATGAACTTAATTATGCCTAGTGATTAGGATGCCATGATCAGAATGAATCAAATGCTCCTAACTAGACATGTATGAATGACATTTGAATGAATGCAGAATTTTATTTATTTATTTTTTCGAGAATGATCCCGCTTAGGTAGCTATTACTCAAAGTTTATTAAGGTTTTATCACTGACGTGCTAAAACGTCTTCTTGCTCGGCTGGCTTTTCTGAAGAATCACCTAGTCAGATTGCCCCCATTGTAACCTCCAAGTTCAATCTATTGGGATGCAAAATTTTTACCATTTTTCTCCCTCTGTAACCCAATGGTAGAAATATATGACTTTTCCTCAATCCTTTCCTATCACAATTCAAGGATACAGGATCTAAATCTATCTGGTCCCTTACACCATTCCCAGGGTGTCGTACCCAAGGCTCATGCACAAGTGAAGGCTTTCATCTCCGAGGAAACCTCTTCCTATTGCCTGTGATCATTGCTTGCTTGTTTATTTAAGCTTTTTCGTCAACACGACATCTTGTCATTTTGTTCAATCAATGTTTTTGACAACAAAATCCAAAGAGAATATCCTAATTTAGGCTCTTCCTTTTCAGTTTTCCAACCTTTAAACTTGGTGCGTTCTAAACAATAGTCCTATTTCAGGTTCCTGTATTATTTAGAAACTTCTAGAGTAATATGCAAAATTCCCTTGTGAAAGTTTTATTAGTCTATTAATCATTGTTCCAATGCAACATGTTTGCAAAAAAAGTCATAACAATGTATAAGAATAAAGTTGGTTCTGAGCATAGCTCGAAAGGAATAAATTATCAAAAATAGTAAAGAAGGATATCAAAGAAATTAATTGGGAATGTGTATCTTGGAAAAGAATAAAGTATTCCAAGAACAAAAAATTCAATATCAATAGTATAACAATTAGGCGCCCTAGATATCGCAGCTTGAACTTCTCTATACAAACTTTCTGAAGACCATTCTGAGTTTGACATGTGTTTAGGAGACCTACAATACTTTGTCGATGCCCCAAGATGTCGCCTACCCCTTCCTGTTGATTCAAGTATAGCAAGGTCACCACATGCCCCAATCTGATCAAAATTCAAGTTGCTCTGATCAACTCATGCCCCATTTTGATCAATATTTGAGCCGCCCTTTTTGGGTTTTCAACTCAAATCCCTTTGGTCCCAAGGCGCCCTTTGCGGGTTTTCACCTTGGCCTCTCCATTTTCTTTTTTATTTTTGGTTTATTTTTTATTTTTTTGGACTCAAAGCGCCCTTTGCGGGTTTTCACATTGGTCTTTTTTTTTTTAGAAATCAAAGTGCCCTTTGCGGGTTTTCACCTTGGTCCCTTCTCCTTCAAGTGAAGTATTTCTTGACTGAATCTGAGTTTATAGGATTTGGCAAGTTTTTACCATCCATCTCACTTAGAATCAAAGCTCCTCCGGAAAAGGATTTCTTTACAACATAAGGATCTTCCCAATTTGGCATCCATTTTCCTCTAAAATCTTTTTGTATAGGAAGAATTTTCTTCAACACCAGATCCCCTTCTTGGAATTCTCTGGGACGAACCTTTTTGTTATGGGCTCGCATCATTCGTTTTTGATACATTTGACCATGCTGAATGACTTTTAACCTTTTCCTTTCTATTAAGTTCAACTGATCGTATCGAGATTGAACCCATTATGCTTCATCCAATTTTAATTCAGCCAATACTCGGAGGGAAGGAATTTCTATCTCAATGGGTAAAACGACTTCCATCCAATAAACTAGAGAAAAAGGTGTTGCCCCCGTAGAGGTCCTAACAGATATTCGGTAGGCCAAGAGAGCAAATGGTAACTTCTCATGCCAATCCTTGTAAGTTTCAGTCATTTTTCCCATAATTTTCTTAATATTTTTATTGGCCGCCTCCACTGCACCATTCATTTTTGGGCGATATGGAGACGAGTTAGGATGTCTAATCTTAAATTGACTACAAACCTTCACTATTGTGCTATTATTCAAATTCAACGCATTATTGGATATGATCCTTTCAGGCATTCTATATCGACAAATGATCTCCTTTTTCAAGAATTTGCTAACCGTCGACTTCGTGACATTTGCATATGAAGCAACTTCCACTCACTTGGTAAAGAAATCAATGACCACGAAGATGAAACGATGTCCATTTGAAGCCTTCGATGATATTGGCTGAATAAAATCCATGCCCCACATGAAGAACGACCACGAAGCAGTCATAACGTGAAGAGGTGAATGAGGTACATATATTTTGTCTCTATAAATTTGAAATTTATGAAACTTCTTGGCATAATTAATGAAATCTCCTTCCATGGTGGACCAATAGTATCCAAATCTCATGATCTGTCTGGCCGTCGTGAAACCATTTGCATGAGTTTCACAAATGCCCTCATGGACTTCTTCCAGGATCTTTCTAGCCTCTACGGCATCGACACATCTTAGTAGTACTTGATCCTTCCCTCTTTTGTATAGAACTTCCCCATCCAAGACATATTCAATGGCTATTCTTCTTAATGTTCTCTTGTCATTCTCTGTCGCTTGATTAGGGTACTCCCGATTCTTCACATATTGTAGGATATTCTGATACCAAGGATGATCATCCTTTCCCTCCTCCTCAATACTGTAACAATGAGCCGGAGTCTCATAGATGCTCATTTGAATAGGCTTCATGACCTCTAACCTATTCATCTGAATCATCGAAGCTAGAGTAGCTAATACATCAGCCATTTGGTTTTCGTCTCGTGGGAGGTAATAGAAAGAAATGTCATCAAACTCATCAATCAATTCAAGAACCAGCTTTCTATAACTGATTAACTTAGGGTCCCTAGTTTCTCATTCTCCTTTGAGTTGGTATATCACCAATACGGAATCCCCATATACTTTTAGCACTTTGATTTTACGTTCAATAGCTGCACGAATGCCCATAATACATGCTTCATATTTTTTCATATTGTTTGTGTAATCAAAGTCCAACTTGCTAGCAATAGGATAATGATCTCCACTTGGGGATACCAAGACTACCCCAATTCCATTACCCATAGCATTTGAAGCTCCATCGAAATTTAGCTTCCATATGTGATCCATTTGGGGATTTTCTTCAGTGTTTGCCACATACATCAAATCCTTATTTGAAAAATTGAAGTTCAAAGACTCATAGTCCTCCAAGGCTCTACTGGCTAGAAAATCAGCTATTGCACTTCCCTTTATAGCCTTCTGAATTACATATACTATGTCAAATTCAGAAAGCAGAATCTACCATCTAGCCATTCTCCCATTTAAAGCAGTTGATTCCATCATATACTTAAAATGATCCAACTTTGAAACCAACCAAGTCCTATGATACAACATGTACTGTCTTAGTCTTCGAGTGGTCCAAATCAATGCACAACACAACTTCTCAATAGATGAGTACCTCATTTCACAATCAATGAATTTCTTAGTGAGATAATATATTACCCTTTCATTCCTTTCTGTCTCATCGTGTTGGCCCAATACATATCCCATGGAATTACCAAACATCGTTTAATACAGTATCAAGGGCCTATCTGGACTAGGCGGTGAGAGCACCGGAGTATTAGCCAAGTATTGCCTTATCTTGTCAAAAGCCCTCTGACATTGCTCGTCCCATTCACCCGGATTATGTTTCTTCAGAAGATGAAACACTAGATCACATTTCTCAGTCAGCTGTGATATGAACCGAGCAATGTAATTCAGTCTTCCTAGGAAACCTCGGACTTCCTTCTGAGTGTATGGTGGAGGTAAGTCTCGTATTTCCTTAACTTTATCTGGGTCAACCTCAATCTTCTTCCTACTGACTATGAAACCTAGCAACTTGACTGATCTGGCTCCAAATATGCATTTTGTTGGGTTGAGCTTGAGCTAAAATTTTCTCAACCTTAAGAATAATTTTCTCAAGACTCGAACATGTTCTTCTTCAGTTCTAGATTTTGCGATCATATCATCAACATAGACTTCAATTTCCTTATGCATCATGTCATGAAACAAGGTCACCATGCCCCTTTGATACGTTGCCCCCGCATTCTTCAATCCAAAGGGTATATTACTTTGTAACAAAATGTTCCCCATAAGGTAATGAACGTGGTTTTACCCATATCTTCAGGATGCATCTTTATTTGATTGTATCCAGAAAAGCCATCCATGAAAGAAAATAATGAGTAGTCTGCCGTATTATCTACCAAAATATCAATGTGAGGCAACGGAAAATTGTCTTTTGGACTAGCCTTGTTCAAGTCCCTGTACTCTACGCACATTCGTACCTTTCCATCCTTTTTAGGAACATGAATGATGTTTGCTACCCATTCTGAATATTTGACCTCTTGTAAGAATCCGGCATCGAATTGTTTTTTGACTTCTTCTTTTATTTTTAGCACGATATCGGGTCTCATTCTCCTGAGCTTCTGCTGAACTGGTTTACAATCTTCTTTTATAGGAAGACGATGCACCACAATGCTAGTACTTAGCCCGGGCATATCCTGGTATGACCATGCAAAAACATCTTTGAATTCTCGGAGTAACTCAATGAGATCTTGTTTTGTCTTTGCGGTGATATCAGTTTTAATTTTCACTTCTTTTCCTTCCTCTAGGCTTACAATTTCCAATGATTCCTTATGAGGTAAGATTTGTTTATCCTCTTGTTCCAACATTCTCAACAAGTCCGGAGATATGCCACATTCTACGTTATTTTCAAAGTCATGAGATCCCTCTAAAAACATGTCTTGCTCAACATGAGACTTCATATTTGAAGCAGCATCACTCATGTCATTGATATCTGAGGACCTATGGGGGGTACACCAAAGAATATACAAAGAATATATAAATTTATGGATAATTATAAGGTTATAAATGTAAGAAAAGAATAATTTGGAAGACAATCTCAGTCAAATGAAAAAGATATTTACTTGCATGAAAAGAATAAAAGAATAATTACTCGAAATGAATGCAAAAATGTATTTTTATTAGAATAATGATATTCAGACTTGAGCTTATTTCACAAAGGATTTCCTATCATTTTTAGGCTAAAAACAACAAGAATGTTCTGAATATTACTCTGAATAAGCTCTAAAGACTACAGGGATTTCTTCTGCAGTCCAATTGTTTAGCTCGCTCCTAGGTTCGTGAGGGCGAATCTCCAATAAGGCCCTTCCTTCAGTTGTTTCTATGGCATTGATATGAACATTTTCTAACATTTCTTCAATACCTTCTTTTCCGAACACTTTCATTCAGGAAAAATAAACCATCCCGACACAAAGGTTTTAGATATGTCGGGAAAGGTCAAAAGCTCCCATTTGACTTCATCTCCGCTCAACCGTGCCCTTCTTCTCTCCTGTCTTTTTTCCACTTTTTTCCTCTTCTGTTTCATATCTGGCTTGTACCCTAAGCCAAAATGATCAAACTTGTCCCTCAGCATTAGTGCATCAATTCTTCCCTGAAAATGTTTTCCCAATCCTTTCCCTGGTAAGGCTCCTCTTCCTACCATCAATTGCAGACCCATTTTGTGATCTTGGATATTTTTGGTACCAAAATTTTGTTTCCTTCAGCAATAAAAGTTGCGTTCACAAACTCTAAGGACTGGAAAGAGCATTCCACTACCTCATCATTGGTCTCCACATAAGGTGCATCACCAATTACCGTCGCGATGATATCCTCCTCCGCACTTATTGTTACCAATCGACCTTCTGATACTAACTTCATCTTCTGATGTAGCGATGAAGGTACTGCCCCTACCGAGTGTATCAACGGTCTCCCCAATAAACAGTTGTAGGAAGGCTTAATATCCATTACCAGGAAGTCCACCTCATAAGTAGTTGGGTCAATCATTAATGATATTTCAATTCTTCCCATAACCCTCCTTTCTGTTCCATCAAATGCTCTTACTATATTCTGGCATGTTTTCATATGTGAACTGTCCACATGTAGTCGATTAAGAGAGGATAAAGGCAATACGTTATGTGCGGATCTATTATCAATCAAAACCCCTGGCAGTGTGTACCATTTGCATTAAGTAGTAATGTGCAAAGCTTTAGTGGAGCCCCTTCCTCCAGACAGTATTTCATCATCATTGAAAAAGATAAAATTATCGGCACTTATATTATTGACCAAGTGATCCAGCTTATTGATAGAAATATCATTGGCCACATATGTTTCCTTTAATACTTTCATCAATGCACTTCGATGTACTTCTCAGCTTAAGAGTAAAGCTAATACAGATATGCGAGCTTGTTGTTTGTGTAATTGCTCCACAACACTGTATTCATTGTGTTTCAAGAATTTTAAGAACTCTTTTGCTTCTTCTTCTTTTATTGGCTCATTAACCAATGGCTCAGATTCAACTGCCTTCTCCTTCCTCTGTTCTACAATCAAAGTCTTTTCTCTTGGCAATTCTGTTTGGGTATCATAATGCTTCCCATTACGCGTATAAGAACCCGTTTCCGGATTTCTTTTTATAATATTGACCGCAACTTCTTTTCCCGGGATTGTCACACTGCATCCATAATTTCACGGGACCATTTTACTATCCTTATAAGAGAAATTTAATGGTTTTTGAATTATAATTTTTGGTGTTACCTGAACCCTAGCCTCATTATTCTTAGGGCGTGAGATAATGACCACAGGATGATTTATTTTCGGGGTCCTTGTTGTCGAGTCCGACGCGCATATACTTCTTTTTTCTTCTACTTCTTCATAGAACTTTATCTCTTTGTTATCCATCTTGTTTTGGACTAAAGCTCTGAATTCTTCACATCTCTGGATTTCGTGTCCTGTTTCATGATGGAATTCACAATAATTTTCATTCTCCCAACCTTTCTCGGAACCCGTAATGACTAACCCTCTTCTTGCTATCTCTTTCCAAACCCATTTCAATGGAGTTTTTACTTCAGAAATGTCAGTCTTGACTCCTTCTCCTATATTTTCACTCATCATATTCACTCCCTTATCAGTATGATTGGGTAGCAAATTTTCTGTGCTAGATGAGTCATCCAATTTGACAACACCCACACTGATGAGCCTTTCAACTACTTTCTTAAAGGCAGTGCAATTCTCTATTGAATTCCCCGTAATTCTCGCATGTTAGTCGCATTGTGCATTTACATCATACCAATTGGGATACGGGGGTTGTAAAGGGTTTAAGTAATGAGGAGCAACAACATGTGCATTAAATAAATTCTGCTACAGCTCTTTATATGTCATTGGAATTGGAGTGAATTGGGGATTCTCAGTATTTTGCCTCATTCCTAATTCTTGTTTCGATGAGCCTTGTTGATTAGCAACCACCTTCCTTGGTTAATTTACTGTAATTGACTTGCTGTATGCGCTCACATTGATCACTTTGTTTTCTCTTTTCTTTGGGGCTAACCTTCTATTATTCTCCCCACCATCTATTCTTCCACTTCTGATAGCATTTTCAACCATTTCACAGTTCATGATTATATATGAGAAATTCTTTGAAGCACTTCCCAACATGTGTGTAATGAACGGGGCCTTCAATGTATTGATAAAGAGTATCGTCATTTATTTTTCTAAAAGTGGCGGCTGAACTTGAACCGCAATCTCTCTCCACCTCTGTGCATACTGTCTAAAACTTTCATTCAATTTCTTTTCAAATTTTGCAAGGTGATTCTATCAGGCATCATTTCTGATACATGACTGTACTGCCTCATAAAAGCCTACGCCAAATCCCTCCAAGTACCAATTTTGGTTCAACTTTAACTGATTGTACCATTCAGATGCTGCCCTAGTGAGGCTATCTTGGAAACAATGTATTAATAACTGATCATTGTTAATAAACCCAGTCATTCTCCTACAGAACATGGTAATATGGGCTTCAGGGCAACTGGTCCCACTATATTTCTCAAATTCTGGCATCTTGAACTTATAAGGAAGCACCAAATCCGGGACCAAACTCAGATTTTAGCATCTATTCCATGATAGCTTTCAGTGCTCTCCATTGCCCTAAATTTCTCTTCAATCCATTTTCACTTCTCCTCAAACTATTTTGGAAATTCTTCCTTTACTTTATCCTTCTCCGCTACTTCATCAAAATCTGGGATAACAAGATTAATCGGGTTATCCCCGGGGTTAGAACCTGATCCAGCCTGGAAGTTCATCGGCATTGAAACACCAGCTTGAAACTGCTGAGGCCTAATTGAAACAGAGGATCTGCGCGGATGCACCTCAACTAGAATTTACACATGCGAAGGCGTAAAGCCTGGAGGATATAGAGGTCCATCCTTGTCTTCTTCATCATTATTAACCGCATGACCCTTCCCCTTATTTACTCTACTAGTCAGTAACTGTGTCAGCTTAGCCATCATATCCTTTTGAGACTCTAGCATCCTTTCTGTCATATCCTATTGAATTTTTTCCAATTTCTCATTCAATTGCATCTGTAACTGATCCTGCATTTCCTTTTGAAGTCACTCAAGCTTTTCCAATCTTTGATCCATAATTTTTTACTTTGCACGGGTACCGTAACGGTGCTTGGTTGGTAAGTTTTTGTTGGTTTCCAGATTAACTAAGGCATAATTTTAACCAATTAAAACCTTTTAATAATCTTGAATGCATATGATGTTATGTAATGCACACACATGAAATGAATGCAAAAGGGTGTCGAATCTGATCCAATTTCTTTTAGAAAACTTTATTGATAAACAAAATTCTTTACATAAAATGGATTACAAATATGGCTTTGCCCTAATGTTCAAAGTTTCAACTTCCTTCAACAACAAAGCTAACTCCTGACCTCGATCTTATTTCAGCTCTTACTTTACGCTTAATACGTCAGCCTGAATTGCCAATGTTTGCAAATGATCAACTACCTCCCGAATCTAAGCCACAGCCTTGCCCATAATGTAATCTCTATTCCTGATTTGATTCTGTGAGTGATAAAGTTGTTCCCTCCAATGCTCCTCATTTTCTTCAAGGAATTCAATCTGGTGCTCACAACTTTGTAATGTACGCTCTAATTCTTCTATCCTCTTCTTTATTTCCTCGATCTTGCTCAAACTTGCCTTTAATTCTACCACAGAATTACGACTTCTGTACAGAGCAAGCGGTCTCTCGAGTTCTGCTATTCTAGCATTTAGTTCTTCTTGATTGCTTTGGGTTTCTAACACCTGTCGTTCTAAAGTCTCTTTCTACACTTGGGTCTCTTGAAATTTTCTTTCCCACCAATCGGCTTTGTTTCTTTCTTCTTGGATCTCTTGTCGCCACTTCTCTGAAGTCTTTCCCAGCCCAGCAGTTCTCATCGATAGTCGTAACTTCTTGTAATCCGTCTTTAAACTATCTAGGTCCTCCTCTGCTTTATTCTTTCCTTTCCTTAATTTTTCAGCCTCTAACTTTTGAACATCAACATCTAACCTCAAATGCATCTTTTCTTCTTCCAACCGCTCTATCTTCCTTTCAAGGTCTAAATTCTTCCTTTCGAAATCTTGTTTTATAATTTCCAGCTCTGATGGGATCACTTGTAAGTATTCTTCCATTGATCGTACATCTTCTGAATTTAACTCCGAAATATTATTATTAATTCTCTTACTTCGCCACTCACCATACTCAGGTGTCGTCACTGAGCCCACAGCTAGCCTTTTCATCCTACGAGCCTGATTCCAAGCCTGAGAAATTTCCTTCACTTTCTTCTTATAATTATCTCCTCGGTACGAGAACTCACACTGAGCTAACCCATGTGTTGTCGGTACAAACTATCTTGAACTGTATTGCCTTAGTACAAGAAAATGTGCATACCTAACGGCTCCCCAAATTCCAAGCAACGGGACCCAATCAAAGCTCTCGCATTGGTAAAGAATTTCGTCAGGAATCAACCAAGAAGCTCTCCACTCAACATCCTCTTCTTGAAGATTTTGAAGAATTGTCATCCAATTTTCCTCTGATATGTCGTCCCTTCTTAGCGTGGCCACTATCTCTTTTAATGGGGAGTACTGTTCGGAGAAAACTCGGTACAAAATTTTATCCACCTTCCAGAAATGACTATGGAACCAGGCTAACAGCAACTGTGCACATCCTATAAATCTACCTTCGCTAGCTCGTCTGCATGCGTTCAAGGATCTAAACGTTTTAGCCAAAATTGCTAGAACTGTGACCCCTTTATCCACCCGGTCAAAAAGATCTGAAACCGCTTCATCAACATGCCCTAACGCCCTAGAAAAAATCACCAACCCATAAATACTCAAGGAAAACACATCAACTTTCTTTTTCCCATCTAGATACGTTAGAATTAAGTCTTGCAAATTCTTCCATGGAATACATTTACACTCACCCTTCTGCTTGATCCTGGCCGTGATCCACTGCTCACCCATCTCCGTAATGTTCATCAATTTTTTCCAAAAAGCTGGGACATACGTGGCTCTGGAATATGCTTTGTCAACCTGAAACCTCAGGCAACGTAGTAAAACTGTATATTCCTCCACTGTAGGCACCAAATCCACCCTCCCAAAAGTAAAACAGTTATATGCAGGGTTTCAATATTGAGCAAGGGCCCGAAACAATTGTTCATCCACCCTAATATCAAATAAATACGGTAAGTCCCCATAATTAGAGTAAAACAACTGCTTAGTCTCATCATTCCACTGATCCCATATCTCCTTTAACTCTTGAAGGCTATTTTGCGTCACACTAATACGAGTGTAATCCCACAGCTCTGACACATACCCCTTAGCTAAACTGTCTCCTTTTTCCAATTGCACTTTCTCTGACCATATATGGACAATGGCATTGTCTTCCACTTTATCAAGAAATTCATTTTCCATGACAATTTTCTAATTTAGTAACCGAACTTGAATCGACACTCTTTGAAATATGTAGTGACATGCAAAAAATACCAACAAAACACAAACAAGTCAGTATAACACATGGACAAAAATCAAGTACATATCTGGGTAATCACTAAAGTTTGGGATAATTCTACTTAAGTTAGGCTCCTAGGTCCTCTATATGTGGTTTGGTTCTAAAGTCAAGATACCCAAACCAGCAGATTTCTCGATCTTCACCCATTATAGGCTCATACAGACCGACTTCGGTTCAGGGGAATACATTTCCCTATGGCTGCACGGAGATGAAATATCACGAAGACATAGGTACGGATGTATCCCAGAAGTGATCCACTATCCTGCACGGAGGTGAAAATCTCACAAAGGAGTAGCTTCTCACTCCCACTTAAAAGGGCAATACTAAACAGTCTTTATGCAATATGATGCCAAGATATAAAACTCAATTTACAGTAATCATACCACAAACAAATGCAATGAGAGGATCGTAATTTTTCAGATCAAATTTTCAATTTTCGACAATAAGACAAAAAAAAATCAATTTTACGGCTTGACTCTCAAAGGTCCCCAGCGGAGTGGAAATTCAAAAATAACTTAACTAATATCTTAAAAAATGATATTATATAATTTAATATATTTTTCAAAATTAAATGTCTAATTAAATTTATGAATTATTTTTTAGTATATTATATAATTAAATTCAAAACCATTTTTTTGAAAACAAAAATTAGTAGTCGACTTGAAAACGAAAATTGGTGTCGCCACCGATCTTTTATTGAGGTGTGATCGGGTCACCCTGAGATTTGAATAAAATATATTGATTTACTAAATAACGATTTTGGTCTTCGAATTTTGAGAAAATAGGTTTGGGAGTCGGTTGCGCACGAGGAAGGGTTAGCACCCTCGCAAAGCCCAAAAATTGGTACCGAATTGATACCTTAATGTCTTAGTGTTGAAATTTTGAAAATATTTTAAAATACGATCCTTTGAAAAGAAAACTTGAATAATCGAATTGGATGATAAGACATACTCATTTCAAAGAAATAAATTATCACACTCAATGAGTTAGGGTGCAACAGTCCAATTTTTGAAATTAAGTTTCTCTTTTTAAAATTTAAAATTCATGCCTTTTGAGAAGGATATTTGGTTATTTGGGTCAAACGAGAAATCAGAATCCAGTAAGTTAGGGTTCAATTTCTCGAAATTTCGAAACACCGAATATTGCCTTTATTTTAAAATCCTTAACTCGAGTTAACAAAATGTCATATCCAGTGAATTAGGATTCAACATTTTGAAATCCCGAAAAACTTTATTTAGAATTTGTATGGTTTTATTGCAAAAGAAATACTTGGCTATCTAAATTCATCGAAAAAAATCGAAGCCCAGTAAGTTAGGGCACAATCCTCTCGAGAATCGCAAATACCGAGTATTTTTTCAATTTACGAAATAAGATGATTTTAATATTTTTAATGAAACACGGTTTCTTTTAAAAATGTAGTGTGATTAAGCGGCAACGAACCATGCAAAATTCGAATATAAAATGCACACCAATGAGTAATGAACAATAAATAAACATAACCAAGTATAACAATAATTTCAATCATACATTATGCAAATATCAACATCAACATTTAAAAACTATTATTCTAAAAAAAATTAAAATGTAACTCATAAAAAAACAATAATGAGAGAAAAGAAATTTGGAATTAAAAAAAAATATGTACACAAAATTTTACATTAAAAAAATAAAAAAAATAAGTAATTAATGTGAAGATTTGAAATAATTTAATAATAGAACTAAAAATGAATAAAATGTTTAGATGAATTTTAAAGAAAGAATTATGAGGAGAAAATAAAAATGAATAAATCTTAAAATTAATATATATATATATATTAATCTAGATAAGTAAAACCTAATGTAAATAATAATGTACATATAATAATAATAATAATAATAATAATAATAATAATAATAATAATAATAAACCAATTAATTTAATAGTAAAAAAACAAAAAAATAAATTAATTTAGAACTAAAACAAAATTTCAAGGGCGAATTTGAAACAAATGTGTAAACGACCAAATTAAGAACTGTTTAACATCAGAGGGACTATTGCAGCAATTAAACGCACAAATCCTCTTTGGCGTATAGATTAATCCTTCCAAAACGGTGTTGTTCTATTATGTATTCAATTGAAACCAAAACCAAATATAATGTATAAATTAAAATAATGATAAAAACTGAATTAAAACAACATAAAATACAGATGGACCTGTTGCGCAAATGGACCATTGAGACAAAAACGCGTGGATCCTTCCCTCGGATCGGGTCACCTCAATCAGCCTCAAACGACACCGTTTCTCAACGTATATAAATGCCACATTAAACCCTAATTAGTAACTTTTATCATTTTTAAAACAAAAATTAAAAAAGAAGGAACCCTAGGCCATTTTCCTTCTGCCGCAAAACTGCTCACCCCCTCTCAAACTTCGATTTCGACAAAGCGAGTGAGGTCCAGTGTCCAGATAAGCTTTCTAACCCCTTCTCTTTTACTGCATTTGAATAAAAAAGAGACGAAAGAAAAAAAATAAAGAAAAGCAAAGAGTTTATTCACCTTTTAAATCTTTTCGTTTTCTCTGAATTTTTTTTGTTTTTTGTATTCAATCCGTGAATCCTTTTTACAGTGCCTTGCTTGGCCTTTTATAATCACAAAATAAAAAATAAAATAAAATACTGAAATACAATCTGTTATCTTTCATTTTGTTATTTCGTTTTTTCTTTTTTTGTGTTTGTTGGCCTATGCTTGTTTGTTAGTTGCAGGTACAGCTAGAGGCGCATGGCGGAGGCTCGGTGACTGCTAGCATCCACGCGCGGAAGAATCTAGTTTCTTCATGCGGCGTCTGAGGCTCTGGAACCCTTAGGGTTTCAGAAAATGAAAACAATCTGGGCTGGTTTTCGTTATTGGGCTGGGTGTATTGTAATTCGGGTTAGGTTTAGTGGGTTTTGTATTGTATTGGGTTTGGGCTAAGGTAATTTTGATTTATTTGTATATAAATGGACAATGGACTGAATTTTATTTTATTGGTTGTTTTTTTATTTATTCGTTTATTTAATCTACATGGGCTCAGGCTAAAATTGGGTATTACAAATATATTGCTAGCTAGTGAAAAAGAAAATATCTCTGCACTTTTTTCTAATTTGGAATTTAGTTTCTAAATTTTTATTTTTAAGAATTTAGCCTCTCTATTATTTAGATTTTAAAATTTAATGTCCAATTGTTAACATTGTTAAAAAAAATTATTAATTTTTTTGTGTAACTTTTTGAAATTAAAAAAAAACACACTGTAACTAAAAATAATAATTTTGTAATGACCTAAATTTAACAAAATAATTTTAATAGTCTAAACAATTGGATATAAATTTTGAAATCTATAAAAATACATTTCTAAAAATAAAGTACATGGACCAAATTTTAAATTTACGAAGAACACAAAAACTTATAGCATACTTTCACAAATAAAATTAAGATGATGACATGTGTCCCATTTTTTATAAAACTTTAAATATATCTTGCATATGTCATTCTGTTAATCTTACTTTGAAACTTTTTCTTTTTACTATCAGTTCATCATATAATAATGTTAAACTATTATTACCAAAGACTGTTTACTTTAATAAAGAAATGATAATTTTGTCGATTGAGTCTTAATTCGACAATGTTAATGCAGGAGGATGTGGGCTCGAGTATACTGAAGCTCATTATCCTTTTATTTAAGGGTTGGAGAGGTTATGGGCAGTTCTAAGCTTTATATCAAAAAGAGCAGGTATGATAGAATCTATAATGAGATTAATGTTCACAAAAAAAAAAGACATGATAACTTTAGCCCTCAACATTTACATCTTTTGTCAATTTGACTCTCATTTTTTAAGCTAAATTTGGCCTTTAACCTTTCAAAAAGAGTCAAATCACATTTTTATAACAAAAATGCTAACTAAAACATTAATTTATTAATGATATTGGTGTGGCAACCCGCGTGACCGTCCACATATATTTTATGCTAAAAACAAAGGTTGATGGTCAAATTCAACTCTTTTTGAAAAGTTGAGTGTTAAATTTAGTTCAAAACAAGAATAAGAGCCAAATTGATAAAAGATGTAAATGTTAAGGGTTAAATTTGTCATTATTCCCTTTAATAAATTAATTAAGTTTTGTATAGAAAGATTAATTAAGAAATATAATTAGATATTATTTAATTTAATAAAAATATTAATTAAATGAAGTTTAACTTCTATGAAATAAAAAATAATAAAATTATTAATATTTAATTTAACAAAAATCATTAATTAAAGATTAAATAGTTAATTTAAAGAAAAAAGTTACTAACAAAAATCATAAATACATATTGGATGCCCACTTAAGTTTGATTTAAAGCCATTTTAATGGAAACTAGTAGCTCTAACGTTTACATCCCATTTTCCAGGTTTACATAAGTAAAACAAAGTTTGCTAAGAAAATATTGCAGCTTGAGAAGTCAATAACTCTACTGTGTATATATATATATGTAACGTTTTGTGGTGCTGTTTTTATCATGTAACTTCTTCCATAGTTCTATTTGTTTGGCTCCTCTCCTCTCTATTGATGCTTCTCCAATCTAAAGAATTGGGTTTGGAATCACGTCTCTTCCATACAAACTTATAACAGCTATTGCCATATTCTCATATAGCTTTATTATGTTACTGCATTTTCAATCCAATAAACATAATATATTAACACCCAATTTCACATTAATGCTTAAACCGAACTGGAGTCATCCAGGTGGTGCCATAAGAGATTCAAAGATATGGATTACGGTATGAAGATATGTGATACGCTGATAAGAGCATAGTGAAGTATTTAACATACATTAGATTTCTCCACTGTACACTTATTGATCTAAGAGAGCTTGTAAATGCAGTCCGCAGACTCAGCAAAAACCAAAAAAACAAAAGACAGCTTTCGAAATGTCCTCCTATACAAAAGATGCCCGTTTTTAGCATAGGGGAAGCAGCAGTGGCTTTCTAGCAGGCAAAACCAACTATTCTTTAAGGGGAGACTCATTCACTTGTCTGCATTGATTCCAAAGATCCGGACCTTGTGCATGTTGGGGAACTTGGCGATGACAAGCACAAGCACTGCAAGTGTGTTAAAAAAGAGCATAGGATGTTGATAGTCGGTTGTATGCGAGGCTATCAAGTACCTGTCAGTAAACAGAAAAAAAACAAGGTCAATAGGTATCTGAGTATCTGACTTCAGCAAATGAAATCCAAAATGCCTAAATGCAGCAAACTCTCTGGCAAAACAAAAAAGCCCATCAACTATACATGAAGTCATACTGCGGAGGTTCATGAAAGCAGCAGGACAATCAAGGATGAAATTCTGTTGTTTATCATCTATCAAAATATTGTCAATGTCTGATTTGTGAGGCAATCAACCAGACTTCTCTGAGGAAACAAGACTCTACAAGTCTGCACCAAATTGAAGACAAACTGCATACTTGGCAGAGTCTCAAATCCCATAGCAAGACTAAAATCTAATCACATAATAGTAGTTCTTCTCTTTTGGTCTTTCAAAGTTTGATGTTACACTCGGTCATTCACACACAGGGAGGTAGATTTAAACCTAGGGATAAATCTAAAAGTTACACATTAACTTAGATCCAATGTTTAATGTGAATGAACTTCGTTTTAGTACAACTACACACATGAAACTTCAATTTTAATTCAATTGTACATATATAAAAAAAATCCAGTTATTTCCAAGTTGAGTCAATATAATCATGTATGCAATAAGTAAACCTAAATTGGTATCATGTTTGTAACAGAGTTGGTGGTTTGTGAAAATTGAACTAAAATTTACAATTTAACAAAACCAAAGTTCATGTATTGCACTGCACATTGAATCCATCCATTCCTGCCAATGGAACAAGTTTCCTGTTTATCTTCTATTCAAATAACTCTAATAAAAAGGTCTGATAAATTATTTACATAAGGCAGGGTTTTCTTGATGAGTGTCTTATACAAAACAAAGTATCACAACAAAAGTTGGCATTGACTTGAGCCTTGAGAGCTAATATATTAAAAACGACCAACTGACAAACATGTTGGTGATAAGTAAAGGAATTCAAAAGAAACCATTTTTTTTTTTTACAAATGCAATTGAATAAATATTAGTTCACAGAAGGCAAATGAGAACATAGATACCTGTACGCACATGAACATACTTGATATATGTTAAGAGAAAAGCAACAGCTACCCATTTGATGAATAAGAGTACTCAATAATAACAGAGCCATGTTACAGAAACTCTCCCATGGCACAAACAAAATCATATATAATCAGTGGGCTCTATATTTATTTACCCATTGTTTGATTCTGGCATGCCTAGTAGTCTATACAGTTTGTTAATTTAATAAGGGGAAGAAAAGAAAAGGCTGAATAATCAACCTTCAATGCTTGAAAATGAAGACATGCATACGCACATTTTGCAAGATATCAAATAAGGAAGACTTACAGCACAACAGGTACGACAGTTAGAAACTTCCTATTGCGTGTAAGCTGCTTTCCATTGTCTATCTGCTCCCACCAAGTCAAGCCATTGTAAATCCCTTGATCTTCAGCAAATGGGGTTCCTTTCTTCCAGTGAAAGAAGTGGTATGTAACCTGAAAATAGATTATTCAATGTTGGTTCAGATAACTATCAAGCAGATTGGTGATGTTCTGAAACTAAATAGGAAAAAAATAGCCCAATAGAAAAACTTAAGGCTTTTGTACTCTGTGAAATACAACAGAAAAGCAACTAATTTTTACAAGAGAAAGAAGCACAAGATCAGCTAGATTGAAATACCAAGAAGGCATGGATATTTTAGAGACAGCAATCAACTAGTTGGAAAGCCTCATGATTAGATAGATGCTAACCTTCTAACAACATGAGTTAATGCAAAATAGAAAGTGAAGCAGCACATAAAGGACTTCAGACAGATATAAAGAGAAGTATAAGCGGGTGGCAAATTACCAATACAGGTAATAATATATGGCCAAGCTGCAAAACAGCTCAACATGGACTAGGTTTGCATTGGCAAAATCTTAATTCTGTTCTAGAGACATGTTGGAATGCTAGGAAATAAAATTTTGAATATATATCACCCTATATCTCATACTCGGAACAGATTCTCAGAAAATAATGACATTGTTCAATCGCTAAAACACCCTGATTTACCCATTTCCCATATCAATTGAGATGATTTCAGTTCAAACTTAAACAATTTCTCTACGACAACTGAGACAAAAGAGAGATACTGATGCATGGAATTCAAACTTAACAGTGTAACTAAAGCTTAAAACAAGAACAAATCAACAACCCCACAAAAGAACCTAAAGGAAAATAGCAATAACATATCCAAGACACTCAAAATCAACCCATACAAAGCCAATTTCAAACAACGAATAAAACCCAAAACAGAATAAGTAATTCCCGGGCATAAAAAGAAACCCAATTGAACATTCAAGACAATAAAAACAATTATGGGAAGAAACAAGAAAAGAAAACGCACGAGGAAGTGAGCGAGATTGACGACGGTCCAAGCCATGCCAGGAGAGCAACCGAAGATGGAGAGAACAAGGAGCCAGGAGAAGAATAGGATTAGAATATAAGTAGTCCATACTCCTGGGTACATGAACCACTCGGTGTTCCGGTTCAGATCCGCCGGTGGCACCGCTTTCACATACAGATTCGCCATTTACTTCCAATAACCACCAAACCCCAGACTTACCCTTTTCTCAAGCCACCCTGCTGTCTTCGATTTCGATCGATCTATATAAATATCTCAAAGGCTTTAGGTATTGTTGGATTTAGGAATCTGAAAAGAAAAATCCAGAGGATCGTTGATCTGCAAAAAGGAGGAAGATTAGGATATAAAAAAGGATGGGGATATTTTGATGGTTAGGAAAAGGGGTGATTAGTTCTCTAAGCCGACCATTATTACAACAACAACCAACCAAACCAACGCTGTAATCCAAAACAACAAACTGACTTATCTATCTCGTGAAACCTTTCTGCTTTGGCAAAGCCCATACGACACGCTTTACCTGGACTAACTTTCGTCTTTAAGACTAAAGACTTGTCGTTTTCTTTATTTTGTTTTGTTTTTCCTTTGGATAATCATAATATCTATCTATGCTTTATTTTATCTGTTTTAGATTTTGATGGTTTACTTTCTTCTTCTTCTTTTTTGATTATTATATTTATTGCTACTTGAAAAATGCTTCTAATATATATATATATATTTGTCGATTGGGATAAAATACTTTTAAGTCTTTCTTTTTTTACAAAATTTAGAATTTGAATTGTGGGGTATTCATCATTTCATTTATTTCATAATTCAATATTAGTATGAGTTCCAATAATTATTTTATTCTTAAAAAAAATCTTTAGATTTAATTTAATGCTCCTATGATACGATAAATTATTATTTTTGATCATTTTCATCACATTATTCATGGTCTATTTTCAATTATTTAGTAATATTTTAATAATTTTTCTATGTCATTGACACAAATTTTAATAACTTTTTTCACCCTAAACCTCGAATCTCGAATCTTGACTCTAATTCTTAAACCCGAACTCAAACCTGAACCTCTAATCTCAAACCCTAAACTCTTTTAGAGTTTAAGATTTAGGGTTTAGAGTTTATAATTCGAGTTCAAAGTTCGGGCTTAAGGTTCATGGTTTATGGTAAAAATTTATTAAAATTATATGTCAATGACATGAAAAAAATTGTTGAAATATCTGTAAAAATTTTGAAAGCAAAAGTGAATTACATAGTCAGAAAAGTCCATAAAATAATTCTGCTTGACTTCAAATTTTTATAAAATGAAAGTTTAAATTTTAAAAGAATCAATGATTAAAAAATAATTTTATATGGTATTAATTTATAAATAACCATTGAGATTAAATAATAATTTAATCATTTTCGGGACAACGCCGCCCTTGCCATTAATACCTTAGATTAGATAATCCTTTTTCCTTTCACGGATGTTATCCTTGTTTGGGAAAAGGGCGATTTAGCATTTAATTTCCCATAGTGTGATAGATTTGTTCCTTATGATTGGGCTAAAATCAGGCGAGACTAAAGTTACAGTGGAACCAATTTCGTCTGCCTCATCCATGCATTCATTTGCGATACGCTGCCCTATACAAATATCTTCGTTATATTCTACTTGAGTCCGATATTTGGCATTATTGAAAAAATATTTACAAATGATTTTCTACTAAGTTCTATTAAGCATAACAACCTCGTACTACATTTAACGAAATAACAAAATACGTCCCACCACACACTCTATAATAATATTCGGTATGTAATAACTTGCCCCGTGATCACTACTAGACAAGAGGACTTTACATATAAATATCTTTGATAACGATGGGAAAGTGATCTTTTTCCCACTAGCAACCTTGAGCACTTACTCTCTATACTCAACCTTCTCATAACAATCTTCCCCCTTCTTGTTTAGTTGAATCAACTTCCTTTGCACTATCACATTCTCCTCATTATCTCCTTCCTTGCTAAAACACTTCATCAACAATTTTATAATTACTATTTTTATATTTTTAATGGTATAATAATTTATAACATATAATTAGATTATATATATTTTTATATATTTCATCATATATTCTTCCTTCATAAGATTTTATAATATATATTTGATTTAATTTTGCAAATATTAATATACTATAAAATATTATTCGAAATTTAGAGGGCAAAATAAGATTGAATAAGTCAATTTCAAAGTCAAATGAAAATGTTATACAAAATTGAAGTCAGATATATTTAAATATATATTTATAAAAAAACAAGTTAAAATATAGATTGTAAAAAGAAGAAATATATAAGAATCGAGTAAGGGGTGAGATAAAAAAGAACAGTCGATGCCATCGCTAATTAGAATAGATAATAATTTAATTTCTTGGAAACATTTCAGAAAATAAATGTCATTACATTCAATCCCAAACAACCCTATCATTATCCCTTAATTATAAAAAAGAAAAAAGAAAAAAGAAAGAAAAGTGGAGGGCATCGATCTATCATATTCATATCCACTATATGCACGCCATCAACTTATATGATTGATAGGCCATTTAGGTAGCTCCCCTGGTTGAGGAATGAGACGTTCTCCACTTTTCTTTACAATGCCACCATTACTGTCTAATATCTGATTGCGAAGCAAAGCAGCTTGGTTTCCATGATTGGACCGAACACATTAATAAAAAGAATCCCATGGATGATAATGTCCCTGGAATTTAAAAATGGTTGAAAAAGATTATGACCTAATTTTTATCTTTTTGACATGAATCTTTATCTAATTTACTCAATACACGTTTAAATTAACTTATCATGTATACAAAGATCTAACGTGATCAAGAAAAGCCAACCCAGTTTTAGCACTCCCTATTTAATGCTTACTGCTCATTGCTGAAGCACTCCATAAGAGGTATCTTTGTTGTCTTACTACATATATATTGGTCTACTTGTATAGTCCAATGGTGGAGGGACAGCATTTTGCATATGATATATGAACATTTTAAGTCTTGAAAATGGAAGTTAGCTAAATTTGTTCTTAACTATCTTGTGGTTTTCTTGGTTGTTTTCTTTAACTATCTGAAGAAAACAAATTAAATATTATTTATTATGAAAGATGACAAGAATCTAAGCAAGAAAATACATGATGTTACGGGTTAGAATAATAGCAGAAAAATTGTTAGCTAAAATTAATCAAGTTAATGAAAACGGGAAGTTTGGGTATTAGTTAAACGGTGAGTTTTGGATGTTAGTTAGACGGTGAGTTTGAGGTGTTAACTGAAAAACGCCACGTCATTGTTTGTTATGCTTACTTTTCCTTGAAATATGCATGTGCTGCATGGAGGAAGTTATCGGAAAACAGAACTTGCTCTAGCGAACTCAAAACTGCTGTATAAGGTCCCAATGATTGTCCCATCAACGCAAAGCATTTTGAATCCATGTCTTGGGCTGCCAGTGCACCAGGAACAATGCCCTGAATAATACAAGATTGCCCCCTTAACTGGAATTGCATCGTTAAAGAACCAAAATTCCATATAATGTTCCCCAATGCCAACAACAACTGTACCCCCAAGACCATGTCACACCCTTTCAATGATAGCACTAAGAAATCAGTTTCAAACTTATGATCTTGAACCTCCCATATAACTCCCTTGCACAATCCTCTCGTGAACAAGCAGTTACCATTCGCTACTGACACTTTAAGTTGCTCTTGGTTTGTCACAGGCAACGACAGTCTATTAACCAATCTAGCATCAATAAAATTGTGAGTACTCCCGGAATCAACTAAGATGATAGCCACACATGAACCAACCCGAGCAGCCACCCTCATAGTGTTATGCCCTTGTAGTCCATTCAAGGCATGCAACGAAATCATAGGAGATTTGGAACCTTCTTCTTCAAGTCCACTCTCCTCTAATTTCTCGGAACACTCCTGAAATTCCTCTGCCTCACTATCAGAAAATGGCTCCAGCAAAAATTGATACAATTGAGACTTTACACACTTATGCCCCACATGATATTTAGCCCCACACCAAAAACAGAGACCCTTCTCTTTCCTCTCAGCCATCAAAGCTGGAGATATAGTTCGGGACCCACCTTTGCTGGAAGACATATTGTTGATAGATTGTGTTCCCGTCACTGTCCTCGCAGGAGAAAAAAGTATCTTGAAACAGTTGACGTGGCAGGTAAAGTTCTAGGTGAGCTAGCCCCCCACGCTGTATATCCTTTGCCAGAGTGTGAAATCAGCACTTCTATTTCCTGGCTAACTGGAAAGCTTCCATTAGTGAAGGAGGTTCAAATAGGTCTAAATAGTGACCTATTTCAGCCTTTAATTTGTTAAAAAAAAATACTAAGAGCGTAAGTCTCAAGAAGGTGCAATTGGTTCAATAACCCCACAAACGTATCCTGGTATTGCTCAAACGTACATTGCTGCTTCAGATTGACCAACTCCCTCATCGGATTCCCAAATTGCCCGAACCCAAATCGATCTTGTAAACTCTTCAAGTATGCCGGCCACGACAACATGTCCAAGCCCCCATTTCTCTGCGAGTAAAAATGATGCCACTTCAACGCCCTTCCTTCCAAATTCAACATCACCGCGCGGACCTTACTAGCATCCAGAGTACCCTCTGCCTCGAAATATTGCTCCAATTTGGTCCACCACCCCCTGAAATCGGTACCATCAAACTTTGGGCAATCTAGCTTGCTAACTTTCATCGAAGCTTCCGATGCTAAAGTTTGCTCTCTCACATGAACGCTTCCTCCTTCCATAACAAATGGTTCGGCCTGGGTGTGTGGCAGATTAGAATCCTGGGAGAAAACCCCGGAGGAGCCCCTAGTACCCCCTTCCCCTTGTCTACTGTAGCGTTCACTGGTGAACTCTTCGATGGAGGTCCAAAGTATTGACCCAACATAGCTTGCAAATCACCCCGAAACTCCTCCTTAAACTCCTTCAAACGATTTTCCATTTTCGTCTCCAAAAGGCCCATTTCTTCTTGGAT
Organism: Gossypium hirsutum; assembly: GCF_007990345.1. Lineage (NCBI taxonomy): Eukaryota > Viridiplantae > Streptophyta > Magnoliopsida > Malvales > Malvaceae > Gossypium > Gossypium hirsutum. Next base: position 22,688,760 of record NC_053443.1, on the reverse strand, counting down.
CTTAGAAATTTCTTGTTGCATGCTTACAACCTCTTTCTGCAGACGGGTCGACACACCATCGCCAGCCATTGAAGGGACCGATTGAGCTCTGATACCTTTGTTAGATTACTGAAATCGAACAGAAATTTGGGGAAAGAAAAAGGAAGAAAGAGAGGAGAAAAATAGCTAAAATTTCCTTCTGTTTTCCGATAACTTCCTCCCATGCAGCACGTGCATATTTCAATGAAAAGCAAACATAACAAACAATGACGCGGCATTTTTCAGTTAACACCCCAAAACTCACCGTCTAACTAACATCCAAAACTCATCGTTAACTAATACCCAAAAACTCCCCATTTTCATTAACTTGATTAATTTTAGCTAACACTTTTTCCTGCTATTATTCTAACCCGTAACAGATGATAGGTTGTTTTCTGCCAAGTGCCAACTTCTGTGTCATAATTCAAGTGGCTTTAGTTTTCAAATAAGAGAGAGTTTTCATCAATAGTTTAATCCATATGGCACTACACCAAAACAGGTTTTTAGCGGCGTTTTTTAGGCCTTTAGCGGCGCTTTTTAACGCCACTAAAGATATTTGCGGCGCTTCTTAAAGCGCCGGAAAAAATGCCGCTAATGAAAACGTCGCAAATGTTTGCAGCGTTTACAAACAAAAACGCCGTTAAAGACCATGTTCTTTAGCGGCGCTTAGAAAAAACGCCGCTAAAGATCATGTTCTTTAGCGGCGCTTAGAAAAAACGCCGCTAAAGATCATGTTCTTTAGCGGCGCTTAAAAAAACGCCGCTAAAGAACATGTTCTTTAGCGGCGTTTGTAAAAAATGCCACTAAAGACCATGTTCTTTAGCGGCGCTTAGAAAAAACGCCGCTAAAGAACATGTTCTTTAGCGGCGCTTAAGGGAAAACGCCGCTAAAGATCATGTCTTTAGCGCGTTTTTCTAATCGCCGCTAAAGAACATGTCTTAGTGGCATTTTACAAACGCCGCAAAAGAACATGTTCTTTAGTGGCGCTTTTATACAAAAACGCCACTATTTTGGGATTTTTTTTATTAAATTTCATTTTTCTGCCCTCCTGTAGCAAAATTCAAAGCAACATTTCAAAAGCAACCAATAGCAATAAATATATAATATTAACATAAGGGAATAAAATAATATTAAATCAATAAATAAAGTGAATTCAATGTTTTGCAAAAAATTTAAATGTAAATGTTAAAATGATAAAATATTTATGTCAACACTATGAAGGTGGAAGTTGCGACTTAAACATCTCATCATAATCTGAAGCTGCTACTGAAGTTCGTCGTACTTTTGCTCTGCTCTGCTCTCTTGCTGCAGCCTCCGCTCCCTCGCTGCAGTCGCTGCTTCCCTCGCTTCCGCCTCTGCTTTAAGTTGTAGCTGGAGTTCTTCATATTTCCTTGAACCTCAATTGTAGTCGCTTGCATCTGAGCCATTTGGTCTTTAACCTCTGAACTTCAGCTTGAGCCTGACTCCCCGAAGCCATGTATTGGTGGGAGTTGGATCCAAAATATTGGGTTGGGCTAACAAAAGATCCTTGAAATCGAACCCGACCATACCTTTCAGGACCCAAAACTTCAGTAATAATCCGATTATCAATATCTTCAAGATGAACCGAACTATCACTAGAAGCAATGCTTCGTACTCCGCCTTTTTATCATTTAGTTTCCTAATAAATATATCACATAGTTAGGAACACAATATTATATTGAAAAACATATGCAACATAACAATAGCATTAACTGCAATGAATTAAACCATTAGAAATAAACACATAAATAACTAAAATAAGTCAAATCGTATTAAGTAAACGTACCATTATTTCAGCAGCTTCAGGAGTCATGGGAGATCCATCTTTCTTCCTATGTGTAATTTCAAAAAGTTGAAGCGCCAACTTGACCGGACGTCCTATATATGTTAATATTATTAATAAAGTTATACATATCGACAATAAAAAATTAAAAAACTCCGCCTCACTACACATGGAAACTTCGACCCGCTGTGTGGGGAATTTTGTTTCTGCGCTGCTTATTCCAACTTTACGATCCTACTATGAAATTTTTTAGTATAAATATGAAATACTTATAAAAAAAATAATACAAATGTTTAGAAAGCTCAGACCTGACCTCTAAAACAAACCTCGCCTGCAAAAAACAAAAAACACAAGTTAATAAAGTAAATATAAATGAAACTATTGTCCCAAGCATTATAGATGACATTAAACATTTTGTTACCTTAATATTATTCGAGGGCTTGGTTTTTGTTGCTATCGGGGCATTTGATGCCATACTCGTAGTTATAGGTAACATATTCGGATTTCGTGCTAAAATGCCCATTATCCAGCTAAAAGTCGAGCTTCTGATCCAACAGGCTGACCAAACGTTTCGTCCAACCTGACACTGCCGACTGAATCTAACTCGTACAACTCTCTAATGTAGCGACGTCCTCGACCTCTGCGCGCCCACCATTTTCAGCTACAAATGGTATATATAAATATAAGAATTTGAAAAATAAATCAACTATAACAGAAACACGCATGTAAATTAAATGAAAAATTACTTTGAACTTCTGTAGGATCCTCAGCTGTAATCGAACATTGAAGATCCAACTGCTGTCTTTGGTTCAGAAATATATTAGTTTCTGTCGAGTTTGGTATTTAACAATGCTTCCCCTTAGAATTTTTTTCTAGGCATTTTTCTACAAACACATAAATAAGTTATAACTTTAATAGGTAACAACAATAACAGCACATATAAAACATTGAAACATATAATAAGAAAGAAATTTAATTATATATTATATATTTTTTTTTTTAAT